>NW_012115278.1:3923364-3926607 GCF_000951035.1 Colobus angolensis palliatus | reverse complement strand
TTTTAGGAAGAAAATCAGTGAGTGTCTCATGCCTCAGGTAGACATCTCGATGAGTTGATCACTTCTTTTGAAGCAAACATTACTCAGATGTGGCTGCATTAACTTTGAATAACTCAGTTGGTATTTCCAGAACTGAAGTAAAGGAGCTCTAACTGTGTGTACATGTTCATGTCTCACACACCCCGCTCTCCAGTTAGAGGATCTAATATGCTTGATTCTACAAAGTCTGTAGATCATTGTTTTTGTGTCTAGTATCACAGGTATATTGAAATTGCCATAAAGCAGTGCAGGAGCTCAGGAATCGATTGTAAAATCCATGGTCTCATCCTGCTGGGACGGATCCGGGCAGAGGAGGAAGATTTGGCTGCAGTTCCTTTCTTAGCTTCAGATAATGAAGAGGAGGAGGATGAGAAAGGCAACAGCGGAAGGTGAGAGCCATTTGTTACAAGTACTCATTTACCTCCGGCTGCATTCCTGGATCCTCACTTTCAAAAGGAAACATTTAATTAGAGTGTGTCTCATACTGAGAGTCATTTTATGTCCACAAGAATGGTAAATTACAGTTGTTTTCAAAAATTGTAATTTTTTAAAAATAAAGTGTTTAATGTAGAAACACATTATATTTAGAAAAATACCATTAAAAGAGGGAAGTGAAAATGTTTAATATCTCTACCTGAAATATCACTGTTACTATTTTGGTATATCCCTTTGTAGTTTTCCTTTTTTTCTGGTACTAAATGTATTTTCCTACAGAAGTTGTATGATATATTTTAAAGCTCTTTTTGCTAAGTTTTTTATCATTAACGTTAAAAAATATATTTATTTTGTATTATGGTGAAATATATATATTGTTTACCATTTTAAGTGTACAGTTCAGTGGCATTAAGTACATTCACATTTTTGTGCAACCACCACTACTGTCCGTCTCTAGAATTTCCATATGATTCGTCTTCTGTCCTGTAATTTTTGAGTGCAGTATTTTGTCTTATGACTATTCTCATTTACTCACTCAATTCCTTATTTTGTGTGAGCACTGTGGTGATGACTGTTACTGTATTTATTCATTCAACATCTTTTGAACACCTACTGTGGGCCATTCCCAGTTATGTATACTGGGAATACTGTGATGAACATGCAAAATAAAATAAGACAGACACACGCATCAGTGTAATGTTAGGGCTTTGGTAAGAGGCAGGAAGAATTGCATGCAGCCTGGAGAGTGCATTGGAGCATTGATCTGTCAGGACAAGGAAAACTTCCCCCCAGGCCATACGTACAGAAGTCAGAATTACTGAAACGAAGTGGGCAGGCAAGGGCGTTTCTGATAGGGAAGGCAAACATGCTAGGGGAGAAGAATGGTAGCTGCGAAGTTTTTGCATGCTTGTGCATTTCCCAGGGCATGTATCTAGAACTTGCATGTGCAGGGGCTGCTCTAAGCCTTGTTTACCATCCCAGCGGCAAACAGTGGATAATAACGGATAGTAACAATGGAGGATAGTCAGTGTCCTCATAGAAGTTGTATTTACCTAGATAAATTGCTGAAAGTGAAATTGCTGTCAAAGGGTGTGCAAAATAAATGGGTTTGTTGTTAACTTTCCCAAGGCGCTTTGGGTTGCTGGTGTGACTGGGCACAGGAGGCAAGCCGCCAGTGATGGCTGAACTCTGTTGACCAAGACGCCCTGTGCTCGAAGTACTTGGCAGCGTGTGACATAAGGAGACAACAGAGCGCTGCCCTGTGGCGTTGTTGAGCGCATTATATAGACAGAAGTGGGGGTAGCGGCTCTGGTAATAAATCAGGTTATTCTAGGACTCTGATCTTGGCTTTGGATTCTGTCCTGTTTTATTTCAGAAACTTTGTGTAGAAGTTGAAAAGAAAATAGTATCTATAACATTACCTTATCTAGAATATATGTTATACTATATGCTATAGTTCAAACTGATTGCGTCTATAGATACTAATTAAATAGGGACAGTACCAGTTCACTTAAATAAGGAAGTCAGTGGGATTTTTAATAAAAGGATTATAGATTAGCATTTTCTTACTCAGTAGCTACTAAAATGAATTGGGCAAAATTTTTTTGTATTTTTAGTAGAGACGGGGTGTCACTGTATTAGCCAGGATGGTCTCGATCTCCTGACCTCGTGATGCACCCACCTCGGCCTCCCAAAGTGCTGGGATTCCAGGCTTGAGCCACCGCGCCCGGCCGTAAAATTATTAGTACATATATTGTATATGTGGAATAACCAAAAATGTTTTGAGCTTTACTTATTCATCAAATTTTTATGTAATTGAATATATTGTCAAAAGAAAAGCTAGATATTTGATTGTAATGGGTTTTTTTTCTGGTAAGATCGTATAAATTAGCCAATAACTTCAGAATGAGTCAGTGGCCCAGGCAGTCTCCTACAGGCTGGCACCCAACTGGGATGTTCCCACATTGACCATGTACAGCTGGCCTCCACCCTGGCTGATTGATACTTACATGGTACCAGACATTAAATATCTTGAATATCAGTCCTGGTTTCCCATACATACATACATGTGTGTATGGGAAATATATATCTATTTTGAGATAGGATCTCACTCTGTCACCAGGCTGGAGTGTAGTGATATGATCTCAGCTCACTGCAACCTCTGCCTCCCAGGTTCAAGTGATTCTCCCACCTCAGTCTCCCTAGTAGCTGGGATTACAGGTGTGTGCTACCACACCTGGTTAATTTTTTATTTTTATTTTTTTTTATTTTTTGTAGAGATGGGGTTTTGCTATGTTGCCCAGGCTGGTCTCCCAATTCCTGGGCTCAAGGGATCTGCCCACCTCGGCCTCCCAAAATGCTAGGATTACAGGTGTGAGCTACCATGCCTGGCCCTCATACATATTTTTAAGTAAAAATGTGTCACAAGATATTTCAATATTTTGTGCATATGCTTGCTCACCTGTGCCTGGTATTAGATGAAAGAGTTTTTCACTTTTATTCCAAAACGTGAAATTTGGAACCCTGAAAGTAAATATTTATCAGTATATAATGTGTGAAAAAAGTGATACCTGTCTAGAAGCTAGTCTCTGGTGCCTTTGGGCATCTATCCTAGCTTCTAAAAATAGAGCAAAAGCAAACAAAAAGGTGAAAACCCCAAATACAGAAGAAGCAATTTCTCGGCACCAGGCATCAGACTATCAGCCAAGAAAATCTAACCCTGGCCTGTGTACTTTTTTCAAGTTGCAAGAATTGGAGCGTTTTGGATGC
>NW_012115278.1:3911880-3923314 GCF_000951035.1 Colobus angolensis palliatus | reverse complement strand
TTTCTCGGCACCAGGCATCAGACTATCAGCCAAGAAAATCTAACCCTGGCCTGTGTACTTTTTTCAAGTTGCAAGAATTGGAGCGTTTTGGATGCTGTAGATTAAACTTCTAACCTGCTGGGTGTGGTGGCTCCTACCTATAATCCCAGCACTTTAGGAGGCTGAGCAGGGAGGATCACTTGAGCCCAGGAGTTCAAGAGCAGCCTTGACGATATAGTCTCTAAAAAAATGCAAAAATTAGTTGGGCATGGTGGTGCATGCCTTTAGTCCCAGCTATTCGGGAGGCTGAAGTGGAAGGATTGCTTGAGCCTGGGAGGTTGAAGCTACAGTGACCTGGGATGATGCCACTGCATTCCAGCCTGAGTGACAGAGCATGACCCTGTCTCAAAACAAACAAAAAATAAATAAACTCCTAACCTGTCGAGGGCAGGTCAGGAAATAGATGAGCAAGGTGGAAGGAGCAAGTCCTCTGGGAAGGAAAGGAGACGAGGACTTTCAGCCCAGCTGGCCGATGATCGGGTGCTTCTGGCTGGTGTCCTGGGCAGAGGGTATAAAGGAAGAGAGAAGCATTAGGACATGTGTTTGTATTAAAGTACCTCCATGGTCATGTGGCCACATACTGTTTTATTCTTTCTGTGGGAAAATAATTGGCCAAACAGATGTCTAGATTTAGGGACATTGCTGCAAGGCCAGGCCCAGCGTGGCTCCTGGGGAGGTTTCCTGTGTCTCTGCAGTGCCATTTGTGGTAGCTGCGCGTCTGTTTGCATGGCTTGGAATGATTCCCACATGTTCAAGTTGGTATTTAAGATGAAAGAGAATGTAGTGTATCATCGTTTTCCATCAAAAATAAGAGCTGAAATTAAGTGCTGGTATTAACAGGTAGCGTGGTGGTATCTAGAAAATTTGACCCTACAGAGCACTTACTCCTGTGCATGCTTGAGGTTGTATTCTATTAAAGCAAAATTGTAAGAGTTTCTGAAAGTAACCATAAAATTTTGAATGCTTGAGGTTGCTTTTCTTTTTAGTATTTAATTGTTTTATGCTGAATAACCTCTATTTCTTTCTTTTCTTTTCTTTTCTTTTTGTTTGGTTAGCCTCATTAGAAAGAAGGCTGCAGGGCTGGAATCGGCAGCTACGATAAGAACCAAAGTGTTTGTGTGGGGTCTGAATGACAAGGACCAGCTGGGCGGGCTGAAAGGCTCCAAGGTACGGCCTGCTCCCTGGGACCCAGCAGGGCGGGGCACTCGGCAGCAGCCACACCTCGTGAAGTTTTTATAATAACTTTACGCTCTATATGTTGTACTGTTTCTTTACACGAACTAAAAGACATTACCAAATTACCCCTCAGAAGCGTCTCTCCTTGGAAAATTTCACTTTAGATATAATTGTCTTATTGCAGTCTTGTAAACTAGAAATAAACTTTTGAAAAGATTTTACAAGCGCATAGACGAAAATTACAGACTATCGATAGATGTATCTTGCCTCCCCTACAATAAACACTTTTGACTATCATGAACAAAATATGTGTAAAAAAGCCGTAGTGGCACACAGATGAGCAAGTTGTGGTCTCTGTCCTCCAGGTGCTTCGTGCCTGAGATTCTTCAGGGTAAAGTAGCTTGCACAGAGAGAGAAGGCTTTGTGAGCACAGAGAAACAAGCAGAATGCACATGTGTGTGCATACACACTTGCCTTATTTGCAGGGTTTGTTGTGGGTGGAGAGCACCATGATCTCATTTACCTTGTCAGTAAACCATGAAGCATGTACGGGAAGCCGTGCCACAGCCTCTGTGCTCGCAACATCCTTCATCCCCTAGGTACTGGGATGAAAGGTTAATTTGTATTTTGAATTGCTTAGAAGAAAAAGACCATATTTTGAAAAGAATAGGTGTAAGAAATGATGCATTTAAACTGGAGTTGAATTCGGCGTTCCTTATATTACTTAGTGTCTCCTGGCTGAGGAGCCACAAAGCAAATTCCTCTAAATTTTATTGCCCAGAGGCACTCTCTGTGTTCACATGAACTCAGGCTTCCTGTTAGTGTTCTGTGAGACATCACATCATACATTTTCCTTATTGCCTGCCCTGTTGAGAAGCTGAGAAATAAAGTTAGAACTCATTCATTTGAACTCTTTCCTTTCAAGGTGCAATAATTTTTATCTGTATTGGAGCAGCCTTGAATTGCATTTGTATTTCAATGCCCCTGAGCTTGGTTTGGGAAGCGGACAGTGGACAGTGAGCTGTGGGTGTCTCAGCTGTGGGAGTGCAGGGCTGTCCAGGGGTCCCTGAGGTGCAGGCCATTGGTGGGAGCCTATGACCTTGCTCACTGCCCTACATGGAGTTTTCACTTCAAGGACGGAGTCATCTTTCCACGGTTGTGATGAAAATCCTTTCTTCCACTGCAGTAGTGACTGTTTCACCCATGGAATCATAAAGGGTTTTTTAGACAAAGGGCCCTAGGAATTTTAAATTAAATTACATCCATCTACAATGGGAAATTTAAGTATATAATTTCTTAGAGATGTCAGAATCAGAGAATGAGCAGGACGTGACTTGAAATAAGGTATAGTCTACAGGTGTGTGTTTTTATCTTTACATTATATGCATAGTCATCCCTCAGTATCCATGGGGGATTTGTTCCGGGACTTCCTGTGGATACCAAGATCTGTGGATGCTCAAGTCCCTGATATAAAACAGTGTAGTGTTTGCATATAACCTATGCACACCCTCCCAAATACTGTATATCATCTTCAGATTACTCAGAATACCTAATACAATGTAAATGGTATGTCAATAGTTGTTATATTACATTGTTAAGGGAATAATGGCAACAAAAATATCTGTACATATTTAGTATAGGTACAATAAAAAATCTTTTCAATCCATGGGTGGTTGAATTCATGGATATGGAACCTATGGATACAGAGGACCAACCGTATTTTATTTTTTACCTTCTATTATGGAAATGTTCAGATGTACCCAAATAGAGTGAATAACATCACGAACCCTTATGTCCCTGGTACCAGCTTCCATAGTTACCAGCAGGTGTCTACGTTTTTCTGTCTCTGTCCTCTCATTCCCCCAACTCTGGTTTAAAGTAAATCACAGTGTATCATTTCATTTTTAAAACACTCTAGTGTGAATCTCCAAGGGATAAGCAACGCCTTTGGTTAATGTAACCATACATAGTAGTAGTACAGTCATGCGTTACTTAACGATGGAGATACATTCTGAGAAAGTTTTGCTAGGGTGATTTTGTCATTGTTGGAAAATGATAGAGTGTACTTAACACAAACGTAGATGGTGTAGCTTACTACACACTCAAGCTATATGGTATAGCCTGTTGCTCCTCCTAGTACAGTTACAACATGTAACTGTACTGAATATGATAGGCAGTTGTAACTCAATGGCATTTGTGTATTTAAACATAGAAAAGGTACAGTAAAAATACAGTGTAAAAGATTAAACATGGAACACCTGCATAGGGTACTTACCACGAATAATGGAGTTTGCAGGACTGGAAGTTGCTCTGGGTGAGTCAGTGCACATTACTATAGACTTTAGAAGCACTATATGCTTTAGGCTACTCTATAAAAATATTTTTCTTTCTTTAATAATAAATTGTTTGTAACTTTACTTTTACTTTATGAACTTTTCACTTTTTAAAAAACTTTTTGACTCTTATGTTAATACTTAGCTTAAAACAGAAACACAGCTCTGTACAAAATGTTTTCTTTACATTCTTCTTTTTAAACTTTTTTGTTAAAAACTGAGACTCAAACACGTACGTTAGCCTAGCTAGGATCATGGTGTTACTTCTCTTTCACCCCCACAAAGGAGCTAGCTGTCCTTTCCTGTGACGGCAGTGCTTTCTGGAATCCCTCCTGAAGTACCAGCTATAGGCTGTTTTACAGTCGGCTTAAAAAAAAAAAAAAAGTAGAAGGAATACACTCTAAAAGAATGGTAGAAAGTATCGCATAGTGAATATATAGGCCAGTAGCAGTTGTCTGTTATCATTATGAGGTATTAGGAATTGTTGATATGTAGCTGGCAGCACAGAGGCTTGTTGACAGAGCATCACCACAGACACATGAGGAATTGGTTGGACTGTGATGTTGTCATGGCCAGGACAGCACTAGGCAGTAAGGATTTTTCAGCTCCATTATGATCTACTGGGACTGTCATCGTATATGTAGCCTGTGGTTGAGTGAAATGTTATGCAGTGCATGACTGTAATTCCTTGTATCATATAATAAGGTAACATAATTTTAAACATGCAAGTAAAATTTTTTTTTTCTTAAAAATATTCTGTTCTAGATAAAGGTTCCTTCGTTCTCTGAGACACTGTCTGCTTTGAATGTGGTACAGGTGGCTGGTGGTTCTAAAAGTTTGTTTGCAGGTATGATTATTCTAATATTAAAAAATTTTTAAATTATGCTTGGCACCAAAAAACAGAAAAGTTTTTAATGTTGTGAAAAGTGAGTCCTCTCCTGGCTGTCGTTCCTTGCAGTGACTGTGGAAGGGAAGGTGTACGCCTGTGGAGAAGCCACGAATGGCCGGCTGGGGCTGGGCATTTCCAGCGGGACGGTGCCCATCCCACAGCAGATCACAGCTCTCAGCAGCTACGTGGTGAAGAAGGTGGCTGTTCACTCAGGTACAAACCAAGCACCAGCAGGCCTCTGTGGATCACCCTGTTGCTCCTGCTCCGTTGTTAACCAAAGCCCTAATTGGTGTCCTTACATTCTTTCTTAAGTTTTTACTTAGTAGGAATAAAAATTGGATAATGTAAATCTCTAGGTGGTCTAGAATTTAGTTATTGCGGCCAAATCAAGTTCTTTGCCTAAAAGCAGGCTGTTTTTCTGAAAAAGAGTCTATAACTTTCTTCAGATTCCCAAAAGTATCTATGAACCCAAGTAATGAGAAAGATCCTTTAAAAAAAAACAGACCACTCTTTCAGTGTAGGGAGTGTTTATTTTGGAAACACTGTGCTAGGCCTCCGAGGAACGGAACTGAATTAGACACAAAGTTCTAATTCAGTTCATGCCTTTGCTGAACGGGGCTCAGTGTCACCCGCGTAACAGGAAATCCAAATGATAGTGGCTTAAGCAATGCAGAGTTTTACTTTTCTCCTTTGTAAAAGTCCAGAGGTGGGGTCAGAGTCCATCCAGCAGGGCTGTGTCTATGAGGAGTGCTGGTCCTTTGTGTCCCCCTTTGTGGGAAGATAGTCTTAGACTAGCTCTGGCCCCCAGAGTCCAGGACCAGGCCTGGCAGAAGAGGCAAGCGCCACACAGTGTGCCCTCCCACCCATGCAGCCCTCTCTCCAGAGCCCCTCCGAAGCCCCACTCATTTCACTCACCATCTCCTGGGGGTAGAGGAGGCTGGGAAGTGGTGTTTAGCTGAGCACATGAACATGGGGGTTCTGTTGGTAAGGAAGGGGGAGAATGAGCGCTGGGGGATTACAAGCCCGGTCTGCTGTGATGTTCTCAAAGCCCAGGAGGTGGCAGGAACTCACTGTGTGGGAGTGGCCATGCCTTTAATCCTGAGGCAGGTTGTATGGACCTTGGGAATATTCCATGCTGGGGAAAGAGCATCAGCTGGCGTGTTTTGGGAAGAGTGAGTATAATGCTAATGCAAATGATTGAATAATTTCACTGTTGAGGTACAGTTCTCAAAAGCTTAAATTGACAGTATTTTTACGTTTTGTCTAATCACAAATTATTTTTACTTTTTTCATCTAAATTTTGATTTTTCATGTATTTAACATAATAGGAACCCTATTAATAATCAGTATTATTTTGCCTCTTTGCAAATTCTTTCTAGAGTTAAATTTGTAGTTTAGTAAAAATTCACTTATTTGATACATATGTCCCAGAAAGCTTTCCTGCTAACTCTGCTGTTGATCCTGTTGAGTTACTCATTTATTCAGCTCACACTCATTGAGTGTGTGCTACATGCCAGGCAACATAGGGAGCTATGCTGTGGGCTCTCTGTACCCTGCCCTTTGGCAATCCGCACATCTGTGCATGTTGCAGGTGGCCGGCACGCGACGGCTTTAACTGTCGATGGAAAAGTGTTTTCGTGGGGCGAAGGTGATGACGGAAAACTTGGACACTTCAGCAGAATGTAAGAGTACTTTAGTCTCATTTGCTAATGAACTGTTACAGATACTCTTGAAAGTTATTTTGCAGAAAATTAGAATAGATTATGGAAATGGATCTTAAACAATTTTTTTTTAACACGGTTGTTTGTGTTTTGGTCTCATCGGTTCTGCTTTAAGGTTTGATAGTTGACCTGTGGATCTTGTGTTGACTACATGTGGATCAGTATAGATGTCTTTTTTCCTTCATCTCTAAGAAGGGACGGATTGACGGTAGGGAGCTGATTTCTTCTTCTTGTAGGAACTGTGACAAGCCAAGGCTGATCGAGGCCCTGAAAACCAAGCGAATCCGGGATATCGCCTGTGGGAGCTCGCACAGCGCGGCCCTCACATCCAGCGGAGAACTGTACACCTGGGGCCTCGGCGAGTATGGCCGGCTGGGACATGGGGATAATACGACCCAGCTAAAGCCCAAAATGGTGATTATACGCATTTTTGTTGCTTACAGAAAGCTTACCATCTGAAGATTTCAGGAGAAACTAAGCTTCAAGTCTAGGAAAGTTCATAAAGATGTGTGCGTGGTTGGCTTTGTCTTTGGGAAATTCCCTGGCTTTGTCTTTGGGAAATTCCCTTGCTTTCTCTGTGCCTGTGCTTGATTCTGTTTTTAAATTTGTAATTGAGTAGGTGAAAGTCCTTCTTGGTCACAGAGTAATCCAGGTTGCATGTGGGAGTAGAGACGCACAGACCCTGGCTCTGACCGATGAAGGTGAGTGCCTGGCATGATTTCTGTGCTCCTGGGTGGGTAAGAATGATATGAAATGTTGGCCTGAAGTATATGTATATTTTTAAACCTAGGTTTGGTATTTTCCTGGGGTGATGGTGACTTTGGAAAATTGGGCCGGGGCGGAAGTGAAGGCTGTAACATTCCCCAGAACATTGAGAGACTGAATGGACAGGGGGTGTGCCAGATTGAGTGTGGAGCTCAGTTCTCCCTGGCGCTCACCAAGTCTGGAGTGGTGTGGACATGGTACGTAAACCTCCTCCCTGTCACAGTGTGCGTGCTTGTGCAGGTACTTGCGGGGAACCTGGGCCTCACCCCAGGCCCACCCCGGCGTGATTGTGACCTGTCAGATGCTTATGTATGCATGCATCTTTGTCCTTTAAAGGATATTGAGTTGGGATTAGTGACAATAGTACAAGAAGAAATTTCCCATTGTAACTGGGTCATTTTGAAAATACTAGAAAAATTTTAGGCCACTTACCTTTCCTGTTTGGGTGAGATTTATAGGAAAGATTTCTGCTGAAGCCGAAGGATAAAATGAGAGCAAAATAACCTTTTGAATCCTTTGATCCTGAAAAAGTTAACATGTATTTCTTGTAAAAGCTTACTTTATTAATGTGCAAAAAAGCAGGTGCCCAGACCGGCCTTGAATGGTGTGTCAGGCCTTAGTGCCAGTGTCATGACCAGAGGCAGCTTGAGAAAGGTGTATACCAGATAGGACTTTGGATAGGTGTTTGCAGTAGTGTGTCTTATTTTCAGTCTCTTTATATGAAAACTTACAACAGTAACTTAAATATCGTAAAACATGTATTAAAGTGTTAAGGTTTTTCCCAGCTGACTTAATAAGTTAATTTGAATTAAGGGTGTATGATTTTGAATGTAAGTTCAAAGACCCTGAGTGCCGTGTGTGATGTCATTGAGCTGGCTGTGAAAGATGTGAGACTGAGCGTTTTCTTCTGTAGCATTGTCAGACCATAACGTATTGTAACACTCCACCATTGGCCTTCTCCCAGGGGAAAGGGGGATTACTTCAGGTTGGGCCATGGCTCTGACGTGCACGTGCGGAAACCGCAGGTGGTGGAAGGGCTGAGAGGGAAAAAGATCGTGCATGTGGCCGTCGGGGCCCTGCACTGCCTGGCGGTCACGGACTCGGGGCAGGTAAGGCTACAGGTGGCCTGGGGGTGGCGTGCCATCCTGACTTGGGGGACTTGGGGGTCACGACATGGTGCTCGTCCTGTTGAAATCGCAGCTGTTGATGAAATCAGCCGAGTCTTACTGCTTGAGGAACCATGAGGGCAGGACGCGTCCCTTTTGCCCACTGGTGTATCTGCCTGCTCGGCTGCAGGGGTTAGGGGGCGGGGTCCTCAGAAAAGACACGTTCCCATTCTGAAGTCTGCGTGAAAAGTGTGTGGAAAGATTGTTATTCTTTTTTTTTTTTTTTTGAGGCGGAGTCTCGCTCCGTCCCCCGTCCCCCAGACCGGAGTGCAGTGGCCGGATCTCAGCTCACTGCAAGCTCCGCCTCCCTGGTTTGCGCCATTCTCCTGCCTCAGCCTCCCGAGTAGCTGGGACTACAGGCGCCCGCTACCTCGCCCGGCTAGTTTTTTGTATTTTTTAGTAGAGACGGGGTTTCACCGTGTTAGCCAGGATGGTCTCGATCTCCTGACCTCGTGATCCGCCCGTCTCGGCCTCCCAAAGTGCTGGGGTTACAGGCTTGAGCCACCGCACCCGACCAGATTGTTATTCTTGAAGATGCTCCTACTGCAAGGTATTAGCAAGATTTTCCTTTAGAGAATTGCTAATTGGCGAGGAGGGATCCATGCCTCATTTTAGAGACAGAGCTACTGCCTGACAAGTGTTACTGTCTCTTCTGCTTGTAGGAGCATATGCTATGACTGGCTTGTGGATATTCAATTTTAAGTTTTATTTATGAAAGCAAAATTACCATTACTGTTTTTGAGTCAAAATGAATTATACTTTATAGTTCTACAAGGCCAAGAAGCAACTTACTTGAAAAATGAGCATATTGTTTTTGGTCATTTTTCTTTGCAAAATAAAAGGGAAAACAATTATTGCACTTAGTTGAAGAGAGGACCTTTTGTGTGTCTTGCAACAAAACAGAATTGGATTAATATTAAGAAAATACTCCTTTTATAGGTATTATCCAGCGTTTTCATGGTTAGATTTTCTTCAGAATTGTCGTACACTGATGCCATTTCGTAAGATCGTGAAATGGTTTGTTTTCACGTTTAAGAACTCAATTCTTTCAACTACTGTGGCATACATGTTAAGCATTTTGAAGTAAAAATTACATGAAAGAAAATGTCCTGAAATGTTGAAAAATTATAAGCATTTTCCCCCCTCGTAAACAGGTGTATGCTTGGGGTGACAATGACCATGGCCAGCAGGGCAATGGCACGACCACGGTTAACAGGAAGCCCACACTCGTGCAAGGCTTAGAAGGCCAGAAGATCACGCGCGTGGCTTGCGGGTCGTCCCACAGCGTGGCGTGGACAACGGTGGATGTGGCCACGCCCTCTGTGCACGAGCCCGTCCTCTTCCAGACTGCAAGAGACCCTTTAGGCGCTTCCTATTTAGGTAACACGGATTTGTGTCTTCTCTGAGATTTTTCTGTAGATTACAGCAGCCTTACAGATTTATTTAATTGTGCCAGCGCATTAGAGGTTGTAGTGCTGTGTTAACTGCATTATGAATCTAAAGACACAGAAGAATTACGGTGTGCTCTCATGCGATTTATCCATGCTGGAATGAAAATTGTAGAAGAAAGTGTGTTGCTGATTCTTGTATTTATGATCAGGTAAACTCACAGTGCTGTACTTGTGTGTAAACAGGACTCCTAATAACTGCCTGAGAGATACAGGCACTGTAGTGGGCTCTTTCATATTTTTTAACAGCTTTATTCAGTTATTTTTGACATATAATAAACTGCATCTATTTTAAGTATACATTTTGATCAACTTTGAAATATGTGTGGTCCATGAAAGTATCACCACAATGAAAGATAATGAACTCATACACTACTCTAGCGTTTCTCTCTGGCCCTTTGTACCCATCTCCCTTTTGCTTTTAACTCCCCCCCTCCTTCCTGCCATGTGCAGCAACTTAATTTCTGTCACTACAGATCAGTTTGCATGTTTTCTTTTTGTTGTTGTTGTTTGGTTGGGTTTTTGTTTGTTTGTAGACAGGGTCTCACTCTGACGCCTAGGCTGGAGTGCAGTGGCATGATCTTGGCTTACTGCAGCTCCCACCTCAGCCTCCTGAATAGCTGGGACTATAGGCACATGTCACCATGCCAGGCTAATTTTTGTTTGTTTGTTTGGTGGAGACAGGGTTTTGCCATGTTGCTCAGGTTCGTCTTGAACCCCTGAGCTCAAGTGATCCTCCCACCTCGGCCTCCCAAAGTGCTGGGATTATAGGCAGGAGCCACCGTGGCAGGCCAGTTTGCATGTTTTACAGCTTACTATAAATGGAATCATACAGCATATACTCTTTTTAAAAATCTTGCTTTTTCCACTCAGCATAATAATTTTGAGATTCACTTATGTTGCATGTGTCAGTAGTTTATTCTTTTTAAATTGTTGAATAGCATCTTAAGATAAACAAATGCAATTTGCTGTTGAATGTTTGGGCTATTTCCAGTTTTTGACTATACAAGTGAAATTGCTAATGGACATTTCCACACAAGTTTGTGTATGGACATCCACTTGAAATTCTCTTGGGTAAACTGCTAGGAGAAGAGTGGTTGGATCATATAGTAGGTGTATGTCTAGCTTCTTAAGATCGCTACATACTGTTTTGCAAAGTGGATGTTCCAGAGGTCCACATCCTCCACATTTTTGTCAACCCTTGATATGTTCAGTCTTTTAGTTACACTGATAGATGTATGGTGGTATCTCATTGTGGTTTTAATTTGTATTTCCCTAGTAACTAATGATCTCAAGCATCTTGCTTATTTACGAATCAGATACCGTTTTTGGTCAGTGTCCGTTCAAGTCTTTTCCCATATTTAAATAGGTTGATCGTTTTCTTACTGAGTTTGAGAGTTCCTTATATATTCTGGGTTACAAGTCTTTTGCCTAATATATAATTTGCTAATATTTTCTGTCAGTGTGACTTGTCATTTTATTCTCTTCATAGGTGAATCTTAAAGATTAGAAGTTTTTAATTTTGATGAAGCCTAGTTTATTCATTTTATTCTTTTGTAGAGCGTACTTTTGATGTTGTGTCTACAAAACCTTTGCCTCATTCAAGATTATAAAGATTCTCTTTCTGTGTTCTATTATAGAAGTTTTATAGTTTTAGATATGTGTATCTATGACCAGTTGATTAAATTTTATATATGGTGGGAGGTTCAGATTGAAAGGCTTTTTTTGGCTTGATTGTCCAGTAGTTTCAGTTGTATTTGTTGAAAAACTTTGCTTTTCCTACTGAATTGCCTTTTGCCTTTGTCAGAAATCAGTTGTCTATGGATGTATGGATCTATTTCTGAACTCTCAGTACAGTTTTTATTTGTGGATTTTGGTGGCAATGCCACATTGTCTT
>NW_012115278.1:3909047-3910500 GCF_000951035.1 Colobus angolensis palliatus | reverse complement strand
TAATCTCATGGAATGGCTGTGCCGTTCTATAATCTCATGGAATGGCTGTGCCGTTTTATAATCTCATGGAATGGCTGTGCCGTTCTATAATCTCACAAGCAGTGGAGGATGATCCAGTTTGTCCCAGATCCTCACCATCTTTTTACAATGTAGCCATACTGGTAGATAGGTCGTTGTATCTCATTGTGATTTGAATTTGTATTTTCCTCGTGGCTAATTATGTTAACCATCTTTTCATGTGCTTGTTTCCTGTCCGTATCTCCTCTGTGGTAAAATACGTCTTCCTGCCCTTTTCTATTTGGCTTTTTTTTTCTGTCGACTGTAGAGAGTTCATTATATATTCTAGATATTTCCAGTCCTTTGGCAGATGTGTGTTATGCAAATGTTTTCTCCTGGTCTCTAGCTTGTCTTTTCATTTCCTTTCATAAAACAAAAGTGTTTAATTTTGATGAAGTCTAATTCATCAGTTTTTTCTTTTGTAGGTCATACTGTTGGTGTCGTCTATTTTGGCCTAGTGCTAGGTCCTAAAGACCGTCTCCTATTTTTTTCTAAAAGATTTATAGTTTTGTATTTTCTACTTAAGTCATGATCCATTTGGATTTAATTTTGCATAAGGTGTAGACTTAGGCTGAAGTTTGGGTTTTTTGCCCATAGATGTCCAGTTGCTCCACCACCACGTGCTGAAAGGCTGTCCTGCCTCCACTGAGTTGCTTTTGCACGTTTGTCAACAGTCAGTGAGGCATATTTGTGTGGTTCTCTTTCTGGGTTCGCTGTTTATTCTGTAGATTCTTATGCCAGTACCACACAGTTTTGGTTATGGTATTACAACAACTTTTGAGATTGGGTAGACTCATTCCTCTTCCTTATTTTTCTATTTCTATTCTTGTTCCTTTGCCTTTCCATATACATTTTAGAATAATCTTGACAAAAACTCTTGCAGGAATGCTGGTAGGAATTGCATTAAATCTGTGTATCAATTTGGATGAGTTGACATAGACACATATACCAGCTCCACCTGACTCCCTCCCCCTGCGGAGACCTGGGAGTTTGCAGGGAAGTGAACCTGATGAGACTTTATTGGTGAACATCTTCTCTCTTTGTTGTTTTGTATTCTTTTTTGTCTTGCCTTACCAGGCTAAGAAAACACAGGTAGTTATTGTAGCATTTTCATAGCTTATATGTATATAACATAAACGTTTGTAAGTGCATTTTATACAAGCATCTACATCTTTTTGCAGTTACAGTGAAATTTTGCTGAAAATAGCTTCTTTATCAAAGTATGGATAAGTGGTGTTCTTATTCTGAAGGCCTGTGAATGAGCCTAATAGGTGCTCTGTGAAATAGCAAAATGCAGATTGCAGTGTGTTTTGGAACTAACCTATAAGGTCAGATTTTATAGAAATAGAGGAAACTGTGATCTTAAAAACAAAATGCACATTTTATTTTTCCCTTA
>NW_012115278.1:3901946-3908222 GCF_000951035.1 Colobus angolensis palliatus | reverse complement strand
GGTCTGGTTTTTATGTTTGGCAGTTTTTCACCTGCCATTACTCTGGTTTTTCAAATAAATAAAATCCAGAGTAAACATTTTAGCTATTAGCCCAAGGATACAGGTAATAATGTTTGGTTTCCAAAACTCTGTTACATGTATTCAATAAAAATGAGGAAATGCCTCAGTGTACGTGCTAGTCCTGCCTCGCCACTTCCTGTGGTGCTGTGGAGAAGGGGCAGCTCACCACAGGCCGGGCTTTGTGTCCTGACAGAGATGCCGTTGTCGGGGCCCTGATGCCGGCTGCCATGATTGCCCCGGTGGAGTGCCCCTCCTTCTCCTCCGCAGCCCCTTCCGACGCATCTGCCATGGCTAGTCCCATGAATGGAGAAGAATGCATGCTGGCTGTAGATATGGAAGACAGACTGAGTCCAAATCCATGGCAAGAAAAGAGAGAGGTAAAAGCAACCTTAGATCAGAAGGTAAAAGCGAATCGTAAAGCAACGTTAGATCAGAAGGTAAAGGTGGCTACTTTGTGTCTAGGAAAATCTCATTCTGTCATTTAGTTTAGGCTGTTTCTATGCCTCCCTCTTTGATTTTTGGCGTTACTTAGAAGAATATTCTCTGTAAAGGAGCTTTTAAAGTGCTTAAGTGGAATTAGATTTCTTTTTTAAAAAAATCTAATTCAAAAAATCTTTTTAAAAAAAAATTTTTTTTAAAAAATCTAATTCAAAAAATCATTAAGTGCAAGTTCACAGTCCTTTATCTGCAATTCTGAAACCTTAAAGTTCTGATAGTCAAGAATTTTAGTGACTTATTTTGGGGGAAAAAACCAACTTGAAGATAACGTGAACTCATTTTAGTCTGGTTCATGGATCTGCTGTGAATATTAATAGTTTTTCTTGAAACTATGAGTGTACTTGACTTTGCACAACTGTCCTAGGCCCAACTGGGGGTGGTAGTGGCTATGTCAGGTAGGCAGCATGTTACCTCTGTAAACTCTGGAACATTCTAAACAGCCCAAGTAGTTTTAGATAAAGCATTTGGGACTTGTGTAGGAAATAGGTTATGTTGTTGAGTTTTTCCCCTTAAACGTCCCCTACTGTGCACTCTTCGACTAGATTGCTTCCTCTGAGGACGCGGTGACCCCCTCTGCAGTGACTCCATCGGCCCCCTCAGCCTCCGCTCGGCCGTTTATCCCAGTGACGGATGACCTGGGAGCCGCAAGCATCATTGCAGAAACCATGACCAAAACCAAAGAGGTGAAGAGGCGTTCTTCTTTAACTTTGTATTGTGAAATAATCTTAAATGTACACAGAAGTAGAAATAGTACTTAGGAGTGGAACACAGTTGATTTCTATCCCATTCACTCGGGCTTTCCACTTGTTAGCATCTTTGAAGCATTTGTGGGAATGTTGCAGGACACAGTCCCTGTCACTGCTTACTGCTTCCACGTATATTCCTTGAGTATCAGGACTACAGCTTGATCCAGGATTACTTTCAAACCCACAGACATACTTGGATTTTGCTCATCATCCCAATAGTATCCTTATAGGTCTAGCACCCAAGCTAGGATTGCACACTGCTTCTTTAGTCTTCAGTGTGGAACAGTCCTTCTTTTTGACAGACACCACAGGAATGGTGCAGAATTCTTCTCAGTGCCTCCGCTGGGACTCAGGTGTTGTCGATTTGCTGCATCATTGGTGAGATAGCGCAGGAGTGGTGCAGAATTCTTCTCAGTGCCTCCGCTGGGACTCGGGCATTTCTGATTTGCTGCATTATTGGTGAGATCGCTTATCACTTGGTTAAGGGTCTCCGCCAAGTTTCTCCACTGGAAATCAGTAAGTAAGTGTGTTTAGTACTCTTGGGAAGACACTTTTGAGATTATGTCAATGTCTTGTTCCTGATTATACTTTTACCTCCCAGTTTTTAGCATCTTAAAGATTCTAGCTGAATCCATTATTACTGTGGTGGTTGTCACATTTTCATTTTTCACATTTATTGTTACTTCTGATTGTAATTGTTGCCATTCTTTTGCAAGAGAAGGCTTTCCCTTCTCATTTGTCTGTCTTCTACCTACCTACCTTTCTATCTGTCTGTTGTGTAGATTCAGGAGTTCCTGTTTTAGTCAAATAGTGACATTCGTTACTGTCATTATTTGACACCCAAATTGTCCCAGACTTGGTCACTGGGACTCGCGTGGACTGGTCATTGGAACCGGACTGGTCATTGGGACCTGGTTATTGGGACTCGCGTGGACTGGTCATTGGAACCGGACTGGTCATTGGTACGCCTGTGGACTCAGTCGCTGGGACTCCCTTGGACTGATCACTGGGACTCGGTCACTGAGACTCCTGGGGACTGGTCATTGGGACCTGGTTATTGGGACTCGCAGGGACTGGTCATTGGGAACCCTGTGGACTGGTTCCATTGTCTGATGTGTCCCCGTAATTCTTAGGGGTCTTGCTTCATTTCTGGCACAACAGTGTGCTCGAGACTCATCTTTCACCTACCCTGCCCCTGCCTGGAATCAGCCATTTCTCCAAGAAGCCATGGTTCCTGCTAGTGGCTTGTAGGAGTTGGAAACCAAGATCTGGGTGCTTGCTAAGCCGATTGTTACTGAGTGTCTTTGGTTAGGCCCTCTCAGCAAATAAATCTATACACATGAGCATTGATTTATCCTTCTGCATTTATCTATATAATAAAAACCATTAACAGCCCAAATCAATACTTTTAATTCCAGTCCAGTACCACAGGGCTTATTCCTACTCTCCTTCTTTCCATATTTTTTTGGTGTATAATGCTTTTATATGTTGCTAGATTTGGTTTGCTGCTATTTTGTTGAAGATTTTTACATCTGTATTCATAAGGGATACGGCTCTGTAGTTTTCTTGTGATGTCTTTGCTTTGGGTATTGTGGCAATATTGGCTTCATAGATTGGAGGGTGTTCCTTTCTCTTCTGTTTTTTGGAAGAGTTGGTGAAGGACTGGGGTTAATTCTTTAAATAGTTGGTAGAATTGTATCTGCTCTTCTAGCATATTCCCATCATTCTTTGAGTATTTCCTTTTTGTGGCACAACACAAAATTCCAGGCTCCAACATAGGAATCAGTTGTTTCTCTGACAAGTCCTAGTTCTTTCTGGTGGAGAAGGGCATTTAGAGGTCAAGATCTGGGTGTTTCGTGTGCTTGTTGCTGTTTGGGTGACAGAGCTAGAGAATGAATATGTGTGCGTGTAACATAATAGGTACATACATCAGTTTTTTGTTTTGTTTTGTTTTAGACAGGGTCTTGTTCTGTTGCCCAGGCTGGAGTACAGTGGCACAATCTTGGCTCACTGCAGCCTCAACCTCCTGGTCTTAAGCTATCCTCAGCCTCCCAAGTAGCTGGAACTATAAGCATGCACCACCACACCTGGCTAATTTTTGTATTTTTTTCTTTTTTTTTTTTTTAGAGATAGGGTTTCACCATGTTGCCCAGGGTGGTCTTGGGCTGGGCTTGAGTGATCTACCTGCCTCATCGTCTCAAAGTGCTGGGATTACAGGCATGAGCCACCGTGTTTGGCCCACATCAGTATTTATGTTGTTATAAATTTATGTATATGGAAACCACTGGTTCACACCAATATGATTGATTCTAATCCAACTGGGATTCATTCTAGTTTACCCTTTCTGTATTTATAACTTCTCTGACAGTGGGAAACCTGGCTCCTGTCATCAGCAGGCTGTTTACTTACAGTTCAGTCCCCTTAGATAATCAACCTCCGATCTTGGCTGTCCCCCACTCTGTGGTGGGCACCCTTCTTCCTCTGTACAGCCTCTGGCACTCCACGGTCACCCTACGTGACCTCTGGCCCTCTCCCCACCTCCATGTTGACCCAGAGTGTGGCACCTTCCTCACTTGGCCTGGCCCTCTCTCTCCAACCCCCCATGTGTGGATGCCCTCCCCAGCCCGCCAGGGTGCTCCCCACACCAGGCCATCCCCTGCTCATGTGTGCTCCGTTGCCAGCCTTCTCACCTTGGGAACAAACACTTTATTTTTAATTACATTTGGAACCCTTGATTTATTATGCTGTTACTGCTGGCAGAAAATATGTCCTATGGAAATTATTGATAACCATCCATGGTAAAAAGAAAGCCTCTATTTATGAATTAGGTGCTTGGAATCAACTTCTCATTTTTGGCAGTCTCCTGGTGTGAGGGTTTAATGCAGCACTTATTCGAGGAAGGCAACATTTTTGTTTTTAGGTAAAAGGATAATATGATTTCTTTCCCCCCAATTTATTTATGAGACATAGGTATTATCCAAGTTGTAACCCTGTATTTCTATTATTTCAGTTTTGGCTTGACTTATGAATTTAAGCCAAAGCAATTTTAATATTAGTATTAAGCTATAATTCATATTTTAGGATATGCTGCTCGTGATTTTCTTCCTTAGCAATTCTTCTAGACATATTTTCTTTGTGTGTGTGCATGTTTTTAAGACACCCTCATTAAAAAAAATGGTAGGTACATTTCAATCTCAAGACTAAAGATATTCTTGTTGATATGTTTCACTGAATGCTTTTGCTGTCCTTCAGTGAGTTATGTTCTGGAATGTCATCATTTATAATGAATTTCACTTACTCCCTGGGTCTCCATGCAGAGGCAGGAGCAAGGTCTGTTTCCCTAAAGGGAGAAGAACCTTGTTCCTAAATCAAGAGTGGTGAGATTTCCAGGGACCCTGGTTGGGTCATGTTCCCCTAAGGGAACCCTAAGGGGAACATGTGGGGCTGTCCTTCCCCCAACTTGTTTATGTTTGTGGAAAGAGTCACACTGGATTTGCTGAGGTCCAGAAAGCAGGAGAGAAAAGAGGCACGTCCCTGGCTCTTGTTCTTCCTCTGGGGAGCCAGACTGTGCCTGGGGGAGGAGAAGGGGTTGACATACTCCTGCTTGGCACAGCGGTTCCCATGCTGGGTCAGAATCGGTGGGAGTCCCTGGCTCTGACAAGGGCCTTTCCACTTTCCACAAGTTCAGTCCCGATGCTGCCCTCCAGGAGGCTCCTGTGTGCCGACAAGCCGGCGGGGGGCGGGGGGGCGGGGCGCGCGGCCATCCTGGGCAAGGCACCTCCGTGGGGTGGGAGCTGGGGGTGCAGTGGCTCATAGCAAACAAGGAGAGGAGGTGAAGGATCAAGATGCAGTATGTTTAGGCTAACAGGGCAGGAATGGGAAGTACACGAGTGGTAATGAGAAGACTTTTATGTGTGATGTTTTCAGTGAACGCAAGGAGAGAGAGACGATGGAGAGCATGTTACGTGCCAGTGAGTCATTTGAAATAAGATTCCAGGAAAGAATTATGGAGAGGATCTAGACAAAATACATACAATTATAGAATACAAATGCAGTTTATAAACAATTCCAAGCATACCTTATGGGTGGATTACACAGGATGCAGCTTCACTCCAGAACTCCCCTGTAGTATCTGCCTGTGCTCCAAACTTGGACCCCGTGATAAATTGTCATTTCTTTGTAGCTTCAGTCATCCCTTTTTGATAAATGCTATTGATAATACAACAGTTCATTGGTCTTGAAAACATAGTACCTGGCTTGGTGGAGATTTTAGGGGCCGTCATTTCTTAATCTGTTTTCTTAAGGTCTTAAACACCTTCAAGTTTCTTACTCGTTGGTATTCATGTATTCTCTGAGTTTGTGGGTAAACTGGTGACTCTTTATCTTTTAACATATTATTCCTCATGTTAATTGTTGGATGTTATTTGACTTAGGATGTTGAAAGCCAAAATAAAGCAGCAGGTCTGGAGCCTCAGGCCTTGGATGAGTTCACCAGTCTGCTGATTGCGGATGACACTCGTGTGGTGGTGGACCTGCTCAAGCTGTCGGTGTGCAGCCGGGCCGGGGACAGGGGCAGGGACGTGCTGTCTGCGGTGCTTTCCGGTATGGGGACTGCCTACCCGCAGGTGAGTCTCAGGGAGGGCGGGGCCGTCTGACCTCACCTCCTCCACATGGGGCCAACCTCCTCTCCAAGGGAGCAGCTGTAGATCGCCGGTGATGTGCTGGGTTTCATCCTAGTAGACAGCAGGTTAGGAGCACTCCTTTAGAACAGAACGTTTTAGCGTTTACCCCAGTGACATCCTTTACCTGTTTTTTGTTGTTTTTTTTTTTTTGAGACGGAGTCTCACTCTGTCGCCCAGGCTGGAGTGCAGTGGCATGATCTCAGCTCACTGCAAGCTCCACCTCCCGGGTTCACGCCATTCTCCTGCCTCAGCCTCCTGAGTAGCTGGGACTACAGGCGCCCGCCACCACG
>NW_012115278.1:3848279-3901758 GCF_000951035.1 Colobus angolensis palliatus | reverse complement strand
TTTTTTTTTTGAGATGGGGTCTTACTCTGTCACCCAGGCTGGAGTGCAGTGGCGCGATCTCGGCTCACTGCAACGTCTGCCTCCCGGGTTCACGCCATTCTCCTGCCTCAGTCTCCTGAGTAGCTGGGACTACAGGCGCCCACCACCACGCATGGCTAGCTTTTTTGTGTTTTTTGTATTTTTAGTAGAGACAGGGTTTCACGGTGTTAGCCAGGATGGTCTCAATCTCCTGACCTTGTGTTCTGCCTGCCTCGGCCTCCCAAAGTGCTGGGATTACAGGTGTGAGCCACCGCACCCGGCCTGATTTGTGCATCTTTTTAAAAATGATTTGTTAGAGTTCTTTAAGTCCCTTTTCTATCATATGTCTTACAGTTTCCAGCCCAGTTTATCTTTTGTTATTAGTTTGATATTTTTTTGCCATGTAGAAATTTTTAATTATTACATGATCAGATCTGTCAGTTTTTTCATTTATGCCTTCAGAGTTTTGTATTATGCTGAAAAAAAAAAATGCTTGCTTATGTGACATTGTTTTAAATGAATTCTTCCAAATTTTCTTCTAAGTTTTTTGAGACAGTCTCCTTCACCAGGGCCGGAGTGAGGTGGTGTGATCTCGGCCTCCTGGGATCACCTCTGCCTCCCAGGATCACCTGATTCTTGTGCCTCAGTTCCCCGAGTAGCTGGGATTACAGGCGTGCTTCGACGCCTGGCTAATTTTTGTATTTTCAGTTGAGACAGGGTTTCACCATGTTGGCCCAGCTGGTCTACAACTGCTAACCTCAAGTGGTCCACTCACCTCAGCCCTCCAAAGTGCTGGGATTACAGGCATGAGCCACCACGCCCGGCCTTCTAAGTTTTTTATGATTTCATGTATTGTTTACATTTTTTAGGCACCTGGGATTTATTTTGATGTAAGAATAAAATAGGGATCCAACTTTATTTTTTTCCTAGATGGTAAACCGGTTGCCCTAACATCATTTATTGAACAATTCTTCTTTTCCCTGATGATTTAAAAACCAGTTTTATCATATTCTAAATTCCTGTATGCATTTGGGTCTATTTACAAAACTTTTTAGACTCTAATACTATGGTATTTTAACTATTACAGCTTTAAAATGTTTTTAATGTTTGGTAGCACTGGGTCCATAGGACTTAGTCCTTGTGGAAATGTTCTGGACAGGAGCCATCTGGGACTGGCACTCATATGACACTGAGCACTGAAATATGGCTAGTGAACCTGAGGAACTGAAGGTTTTAAAACACTCAACTTGAGGCACATGTGGCTAGTAGCTGTTGAACTGGTCTGTAGGTTTGCAGTATAAAGTGAGTGTCTTATTACTATGTCTTAGAAATAGGACTGATCAGTCCTAAAGGCCGTGGGCTTCCTTAAGAACGCAATCAGCAGCCATGCTCTGCCCTGCCAGGGGGCCTGAGATGTCCCTCCTGGCTATAGATACCTCATCCCTTTCTCTGGGTGGAGGAAAGTCTTACTCCGTCACTTAGTTTAGGCAGTTTCTGTGCCTATTACGATTTTTGGCTTTAGTTAGAAGAATATTCTCTTTAAAGGAACTTGTAAAGTTTTTAAGTAGAATTAGATTTTTTAAAAAAATCATTAAATGCAAGTTCATAGTCCTTTATCTGCAATTCTGGAACATTAAAGCTTCTGATAGTCAGAAATTTTAGTAACTTACACGATCACCAAAATGATAAAGCACTTAAGTAGAGCTGAGCAGTCTTGAAAGCACAGCAAAGGTTTGGTGGATATTTTAGGGGCTTGTTATTTCTTCATCTGCTTTTCATGAAGAACTAAAAAGCTATAGGTTTCCTTTTTTCTAGTTTTTTGAGATGAGTTACTTGGCATAATTCTAAGAGATGAAATCGAGGTGAATTGCCGTAAGCACTGTTATTATTTTTCATAAGTTTATTGCATTTGTGAGAGGGAAGGGTATGAATGAGAACTTCAATTTAAAATAATTCTGAGCCTTTGCCATGCACATCCCACATTCTCAGTATAGAGGGTAGGGGTTACCTTTATATATGGATGAGGAAACTGAGGCTGAGAGGTTGTTACAGCTTGAGGACACTCACTTTGCTGGTAGGTGGAAGAGATGGGTTGGAACCCTGAGTGCTCTGAGCCCCAGCTCTGTCTGACCCCTCTGCAGATGATGCCTTTGGCAGAGCAGCCTTTGAAGGCCAGAGCCCCTGGTCAACTTGGCACACAGGCGCTTGATGATGCCGACATCTGCTTTCAGTAACTCAGCCAGGTTCCAGGAGAGACAGGAATAAGGCTACAGCCGTTTTCATACCGCCCTTGCCAGGTCGGCAAGATGGCTGTTTCTGTGTCCTGCCCTAACCTGATATTTGGGACTCAGAGAGAGAAATTTAGATTTTAAATCATGCCTCTATGACAGTGATATTAGTTTGTTATTAATATATAATAATATGTTTACTAAGCAAAGCTATTTCTTACCTACATATGAGGAGAAATAGAGAAAAGAATAATCTATTTCTAAAAAGTGTAGAATGGGCATTAGAAGAGTTTTATTTTTTTCTGGATTAAAAATTTTGGGGTTAATAGATTATTGCTATTATGACATATTTTCTCATTTATTTTTAAAAATAACAGAGGTTATAATCACCACTCTTAACCTTAATTGTAAAAGGTTGCAATTGGTGATTGTGAATCACCAATAATTTTTAAAATAAAATAAGAACACTGTGGATTGTTGAGAATGTGGCGTGGGTCTGACCCCTAGTGTCCTGGGTCAGGAGGGGCAGCCGTGTTGGGGTCGGTGGTCCCTCGTGTCACAGACTCTCTGTCTGGCCTGGGCTGCTTGATGGTTCCTGATTCCTGCCCCTCCCACCGGGCTCCGCTGCCTTCTAGGATTGTGGCCATTTTCACCCTCTGGGTGCTCCTTCCCTTGATAGTTTTGTTTCCGAGGCCAGCTTTCCTCACTAGGAAGTGATGGTGTCTTGGTGTGAAATGAAGCTGTTGTTACCACGGTGTTTCATCTGATCAGCTGGCATGTGTTAAGTTTTGTGTGTGTTGGGAGCCTTCCAACTACTTTTTTTTCTTTTCTTTCTTTCTTTTTTTTTTTTTTTTTGAGACGGAGCCTCTCTCTGTCCATCAGGCTGGAGTGCAGTGGCGCATTCTTAGCTCTACAACCTTTACCTCCTGAGTTCACGCAATTCTCCTGTCTCAGCGTCCTGAGTACCTGGGACTACAGGCACAGGCCCCCACACCCGGCTCATTGTTTGTATTTTTAGTAGAGGTGGGGTTTCACCATATTGGCCAGGCTGGTCTCGAACTCCTCACCTCAAGTGATCTGCCTGCCTCAGCCTCCCAAAGTGCTTGTATTACAGGCATGAGCCACTGCACTGCACCCAATGACTTTTTTTTTTTTTGAGACACAGTCTTGCTTGGGTCACCCAGGCTGGGGTGCAATGGTGCGATCTCGGCTCACCACAACCTCCGCCTCCCGGGTTCAAGCGATTCTCCTGCCTCAGCCTCCTGAGTAGCCAGGATTACAGGCGTGTGCCACCATGCCTGGCTAATTTTGTATTTTTAGTAAAGATGGGTTTTTTCCGTGTTGGTGAACTCCCGACCTCAGGTGGTCTGCCTGCCTCGGCCTCCCAAAGTGCTGGGATTACAGGCATGAGCCACCAGGCCTGGCCCCAACGACTTTTTAATATAAATCATCTCTAAGCTTCACAGCACCTTTCAAGCTCTGTGCTGTCTCTGTTTTATGTGCAAGGAAGCCAAGCCCTGATTTGAACTCAATTTCTCAAACTCCAAGCCCTCCAGTCTGCCCCCCTGTCCTTGTGGAGCTCTGGAGCAGGACAGACAGAGGTGGCATGCAGGTGACCAGGTGTGGAACTGTCGGCCTCTTCGTTCATGTCCTTGCTTCCTCCCCAGGTGGCAGATATGCTGCTGGAGCTCTGCGTCACCGAGTTGGAGGATGTGGCCACAGACTCGCAGAGTGGCCGCCTCTCTTCTCAGCCTGTGGTGGTGGAGAGCAGCCACCCTTACACCGACGACACCTCCACCAGCGGCACCGTGAAGATACCAGGTACGGGGCTGGCCCCAGGGAGGAGCTGCAGCGTTCCCGCCTTCAGAACGGTGTGATTCTCTAATTGCTTCAGTAGAAACAG
Organism: Colobus angolensis palliatus; assembly: GCF_000951035.1. Taxonomy (NCBI): domain Eukaryota; kingdom Metazoa; phylum Chordata; class Mammalia; order Primates; family Cercopithecidae; genus Colobus; species Colobus angolensis. The sequence goes on along the minus strand of NW_012115278.1, from coordinate 3,897,609 downwards.
CCGTCTCCGTTTTATAAAAAGAAGATACAGAATTGCTTCAGAATCACTTTTCTCTTCTTTTCTAACAAACTTCTTTTGCACAATAAATCATACAGAAGGTCACACAAAGTAAATGTTTAGCGTCATGATAATCAGGCAGATGCCCTAGTCATCATGACCCAGGTCTAGACGTAACCTGTGGCAGATTCCGGAAGCCCCCAGCCTGTCCCCTGACGTCCCTCTGAGTGATGCTGTCCTGACCTTGAGCCATCACTGACTTGCATTTCTGGACAGCTTCTGTTACCCGTGTGTGTATCTTTCTTTTCTTTTTAACAACTCAAGAAAAATTATTAAGAAGAAAATCGCTGAGGCCCTGGCCTTTGATCTGGCAGGTGTCTCTGCAGCCTGAATCTGCTGACTGGACCCGCGTGCTGCTGTTCAGTGTGTTCCTCAGGCCCGTCCTGCCAGGTGCTGCCTGATTCGGAGGCCCATAAGTTCCACCCCTTTCGCCAGCTCCTTAGTGGCTGTGACTCAGCCTCAGCAGGCCCGTCCTGCCTGCCTGTCTTTCTTTTGTGACATCAGCAGCCCCTGAGGCTTATTAGCACCCGAGGCCGTTGGCCCACAACGGGCTACAAATGGTACTATTCTGGTGGAATCATCTCTTGCTTATTTATTAGCTGGAATACTTTCTTATAAAGAGACATTTCCCCTCATCCTATAGTTGGTTGCCCAAGGTGCTGTTTGCCTGAGAAAGACAAAAATTCTTCCTTCTGTTCACCAGAGAATGAATTAGTTTCCTATCATTTCTTGAAGGTGACCTTTTTTTTAAATATTGTTGTGAACTCATGGATTGAAACATACGTGATTGTTTTACTTTGCTGTGATTATCTTTGTTAAAGCTGAGATTATCCTGGTTCTAGACAGCGGCAGCCTCTTCGGTATGGCTCCTCAGTGATTCCGGTGGTCTTTGGTTGGTAGCGTCCAGGCAGTCTGAACACGGCGTTCCGGTGGTCTTTGGTAGCGTCCAGGCAGTCTGAACACGGTGACCTTGGTTTTTTGTAGGTTGTCACTCTTCACCTGGGATCTGCCCTGGATTCCTTTGAGTCCATACTGATACTTAAAAATGTTTTTCTTTTATTTATTTTGTATATTTTATTTATGTATTTATTTGTTTAGAGACAGGATCTTGCTCTGTCACCCAGGCTGGAGTGCAGTAGTGCAGTTATAGCTCACTGTAGCCTCAAATTCCCAGGCTCAAGTGATCCTCCTGCCTTAGCCTCCTGAGTAGCTAGGAGTACAGGCGGATGCCACCTCGCCTGGCTAATTAATGTGCTGATTCCTTCTACTCAAATTCAAAAGTACAAGGTCTGTACTTCTTCTGTTGCATCTGCCTCTCTTTTCTTCCATATCAAATCCTGGTTCCAAGATAGTGTTTGATAAAATATCTCCTGATTTTTCATTTGCTTTACGTAACCACACTGCATATATGACAGACTTAGGATATAATTTCAATACTGCCAACATTAGTATAGTTATGGAAATTCTTAAAAATCTTAGAATATGCCCTAATTTCCTCAAATTTATTAAAATAATTATACTGCATCTACAAGAGCATAATAGCTGTTACATACCATACTTTCTTTCAGTCTTTAAGTCTTAGTTTTACTGACTGGTCCTTGTGGGGTCTGAAGTGCACTCTACTGAATTCCTCATCAGGCCCTGAGATCAGACTTGTCCACAAGAGTTTTTGTCCTTTGAATTTGAAAGGTAGTTTTTCTGGGTATTAAAACCTTGGGTCACGTCTTCTTCCTCTGTGAAAATGTGAAAATGGTAACATCTTTTCCCCTTGGAAGTCACGTGTGTTTTTTCAGTAATTTTACTAGAATTACGTACGTTCATATGGCTGTTCTCGGTGATGTTCCTGGTTAGAAGCCGCGTGTGTTTTTCTTGGTAAATTCTACTAGAATGTACGTTCGTGTGGCTGTTCTTGGCGATGTTCTCAGTTAGAAGCCACGTGTGTTTTCTCGGTAATTCTACTAGAACGTATATTCGTGTGACCATTCTCGGCGATGTTCTCGGTTAGAAGCTGCGTGTGTTTTCTCGGTAATTCTACTAGAATGTGCGTTCGTGTGGCCGTTCTTGGCGATGTTCTCAGTTAGAAGTTGCATGTGTTTTCTCAGTAATTTTACTAGCATATGCGTTCGTGTGGCCGTTTTGGTGAAAAGCCGCTTGTGTTTTCTTGTTAATTTTACTAGAATGTGCATTCATGTGGCTGTTGTCAGCGATGTTCTTGGTTAGCAGCCGCGTGTGTTTTCTTGGTAATTTTACTAGAATGTGCATTCTTGTGGCCGTTCTGTACTAGAATGGGTGTTTGTGTGACCATTCTTGGTGATGTTCTTGGTTAGAAGTCGCAGTGGCTGTTCTCACTGATGTTCTTGAGAAATCGCGTGTGCTTTTTTGGTAATTTTACTAGAATGCGTTCATGTGGCCGTTCTCGGTGACGTTCCCAGTTAGAAGTTGTGTGTGTTTTTTCGGTAATTTTACTAGAATGTGCGTTCGTGTGGCTGTTCTCGGTGACGTTCCCAGTTGGCCATTCTCGGTGATGTTCCCGGTTAGAAGTTGCATGTGTTTTTTTTGGTAATTTTACTAGAATGTGTGTTCGTGTGGCTGTGTGTTTTTTCAGTAATTTTACTAGAATATGCATTTGTGTGGCCATTCTCGGTGATGTTCCCAGTTAGAAGTCACGTGAGTTTTTTTCGATAATTTTACTAGAATGTACGTTTGTCGCATGTTCTCGGTGATGTTCCTGGTGAGAAGCCGCGTGTGTTTTCTCGGTGACCTTTCCGTAGTGTGCGCCCGCGGGGCAATTCTTGGTGATGTTCCCGGTGAGAAGCCGCGTGTGTTTTCTTGGTGATTTTTCCAGAGTGCGCGCCTGCGGGGCCGTTCTCAGTGATGTTCTCGGTGAGAAGCTGAGTGTGTTTTCTCGGTGTTTTTACTAGAATGTGTGTCCACGGGGCTGTTCTCGGTGATGTTCTGGGTGAGAAGCCTGGTGATGTTTTTGGTGAGAAGCCGCGTGTGTTTTCTCGGTGATTTTACTAGAATGTGTGTCCGCGCGGCTGTTCTTGGTGTTCTCTGTGAGAAGCCGCGCGTTTTTTCAGTGATTTTACTAGAACGTGCCTTCACGCGGCCGTTCTCGGTGATGTTCTCGGGTAAGTGGTGCTCCTTTAGTCTGTCGTCCCAAGTCTGTTTTGCAGGACATTCTCTTGATTTGCAGTCTGCAGTGTTTGTTCTGTAACCTTGCTTAGCAGTCTTTTCTAAGGACACTTGGTCCCTAGAAAACTATCCATGCATTGGATAGTTCATGCCTTTTAGAGTTAATGTTGGTTACTTTCTCTTTCAAGTACCTTTTACTTCTGTTTCTTTTTGAACAATTTTCTCCTTTTTTCCTATTTGTCTTAAGGTAACATCTGCTGTATATATTTGATTTTACACTCTGTTTTAATCTCCATTGGAATGTAGTTCTGTTTTCATTGTAATTCTGTCTTCAGCTTTATTTAATTTCTTGGTTTTCCTGTCTGATTTATGTGCTTCTTTCATGTCTTGTATCATTTTTCTAATTTCACTCCGTTTGTTTTGAAATGATCAGGATTGATGTGTTTAGTGGGCATATCTTTCTGGCCTGCTTTTATTGCCTATAGGGATGTTATTTTGTTCCTTATTCTCACTTTTTTTTTTTCTGGAGACAGAGTCTCCAGAAAAGGCTGCAGTGCAGTGGCATGATTCTGACTCACTGCAGCCTCGACCTCCCAGGCTCAAGCCATCCTTCCCCATCAGCCTTCTGAGAAGCTGGGACTACAGGCCTGTGCCACCACGCATGGTTAACTTATTTTTATTTTTTGTGGAGACGAGTCTCTCTGTGTTGCCCAGTCTTGTCTCAAACTCCTGGGCTCAAGCGATTCTCCCAGCTGGGCCTCCCAAAGTGTTGAGAATTACAGGTGTGAGCCACCGTGCCCAGCCTACTCCCTTCTTCTTACAATAACTTTTTATTGTATTTGGTCTTATACTTTTATCTTGCTCATTTTTATGTGAAATCATTTTTCTTGAACTTTTAGAATGAGGTGAGATTCAGAAAAGCTTTGTCACTTTGTCACCCAGGTTGGGGTACAGTGGTACGATCTGGGCTCACTATAGCCCCAACCTCTGGACTCAGGCGATCCCCCTTCCTTAGCCTCCTAACTGGGACTATAGGCCGTGTCCAGCTAATTTTAAAAATTTTATGTAGAGAAAGGATTTCACCATGTTGTCCAGGCCTGTCTTGAACTCCTGAGCTCAAGCAAGCTGGCTGCCTTGGTCTCCCAAAGTGCTGGGATTACAGGCGTGTACCACTACATCTGGCCCAGAAAAGCGTTTTTAAACTTTAAGTATTACTTCATGATAGAAATTTAAAGAACAGGCTGGGCGCGGTGCCTCAAGCCTGTAATCCCAGCACTTTGGGAGGCCGAGACGGGCGGATCACGAGGTCAGGAGATCAAGACCATCCTGGCTAATATGGTGAAACCCTGTCTCTACTAAAAAAAAATATAAAAAACTAGCCGGGCGAAGTGGCGGGCGCCTGTAGTCCCAGCTACTCGGGAGGCTGAGGCAGGAGAATGGCGTAAACCCGGGAGGCGGAGCTTGCAGTGAGCTGAGATCCAGCCACTGCACTCCAGCCTGGGCGATAGAGCGAGAGTCGATCTCAAGAAAAAAAAAAAAAAAAAGAAATTTAAAGAAGAAAGGATATTCCTAGTCAGTATTTGCCTAGACAAAAATCTTGTGACCTTTTTCTCTTCTGTTTCTCTCTCGCTTTATATCCAGACCACCAACAAATCCTGTTTTCTCTGCTTTTTAAAATATATTCCAAATTCAACCATTTCTCCCTAACTGTAGACATTCTGGGCTAGAGCACCGTGGGGTCTCACCCGGTTTATCATCCCAGCAATCACATCCTAGCTGCCTCCCTGTATTCCTGCTTCCACTCCCCACCTCCTGTGGTCTCCCCAGAATCAGCCTCCAACAGAGCATCCAGAGATAGTATCTTAAAACCAGTCCGAGCCTCTCAACCCTGTAACTGTGGAAGAGGACCTGAGCCCCTGCCCCACATCCTTCCTTCTTCCTTCCTTCCCCGCCTACCTCTTTCCTGGCCCCTCACTGCCATCCTCTGCTAGACCTTAAAGATCTTCCAGCCTGAAGGAAAACTCTTGTGCCTCTGCTCACACACCTCTCACACCAGATGTGCAGGTTCTCCACACCAAGCGATTCTCCAGTTCTCTGGACACACCAGGAGTTGAGGTGCTCCTCACTCCCCAGGTGACCCACAACTGCCGTCTGACTGGGCTGCACTTTGGGCATTCCCGCAGCCCCTGCTCAGTGTGAGCTTCGCTGTAAAGCTTGGTCGGGGAGTGAAAAGTCTGCCCAGGAGTGACAGCACAAAACAGATTGGCCAAGTGGAAGTGTTTTCTGGCCCTTCAGTCCACAGACATGATCTTCAGTGGGGATGAGCTGGGGAAAGGGGCGGGTAGTCTGAGATGCTTGTCTTTGAGGCCAGTTCTTTCTGACTTTCTGCTGTTCATTCACTGTTAAACGTGGTTTTAGTTTCACTGTTTCTCCTTGGTGCACTGTTTCTTCTCTGGGTGCTGATCTGAAGTGGTTGCTATGTTTTGTGTTCTCCTGTCCTCCAGGTGCAGAAGGACTTAGGGTGGAATTTGACCGGCAGTGCTCCACGGAGAGGCGCCATGACCCTCTCACAATCATGGACGGCGTCAACAGGATCGTCTCCGTGCGGTCAGGTAAGGACAGGAGGTTGAGCCAGGATTGTCTCTGTGTGGTCAGGTAAGGACAGGAGGTTGAGCAGGGCATCATCTGCCCACCTATGTCTCCGTAGACACAAACCTTCACATTTGTAGGACAGAATGCTGCTACTGTATTCTCGTGGAAGTCTTGAGGGAGGGACAAAACGCTGTTCAGCTATGAAACACAGTAGGTTTGCTTGCCTCTTCCCCACACTTTTAAATACAGTAATTGTCTGTGGTATGTGCACCATATCCTTGTCGGGTGGGCTGTGCCTCACCAGACAGTTGCAGAAGGTGCTGGAGATGTGTGGGGTGCCAGGGCTTGTGTGAGGGCGTGGTTGGCATACTACAGAGCTTCTTCAAGGGGTTTGTTTCTTACTGGCTACAGTGAGGGCATGGCCATGTGTGGAGTGATTTCTGTATGTAGATGGAGGCAGCCACGTGTCTGGCTTGTCTTTGCTACTAGGCTCCATGAGTCCAGCGGGCGCAGATGAGGACATCTGGGGGGGTTTGTGAAATGCTCTTTTACCGAGTATTTTAGAATTGGCAGCGCAGGAGTGTGTTTGCACCTTTTAAGACCTCTTTATCCTTCATCTCAAGTGTTTCCTGTAAAGGGCCAGGTAATGCAGCCTCTGTCATAACAACATGCAGACTGGATGCCAGTGAATGGGCGTGGCTGTGTCCCAGGAAAGCTTTATTCACACGGCATTACTTAGTTAGGTAAAGCTTTGCATGAAGTGGCCTGGTCCCGGCGGGTGTGGGTTTTTCTGGTGCTTTGACAGATGTCTGCCAGTGTAGTTTTCAGTAGTGTTGTTGGATATGACAGTTTTTCTGCGTCCAGCAGAAAGTCCTTATGGGCCATCCCTGAGCTGCTGCCAGATGGTCCTTCTGAAGCAGCAATCTAGCGGGGTTCTCTTGGCCTTCTGAGATGCTGTAATGCACCACTGCTCCTGTCCACAGCAGCCAGGCCCTCTGCTCCCTCGAGGGCGGCCTCCTCTGGGCCGTGCTGAACCACACACATGGGCCCTTTGTTGGGACAGCTAGGGTTCTTCCTTCTGCTGCCTGGCCACCTGGTTGTATCAGAGCTTTCCCGGGGAACATCCCCATGGCCCCTGGCCTGGTGTGTGCTGGAGACCCGGAGGCCACTCACTGTATCCTGGCTGTGTGGGGTCATTTCCCCACTGGGTGGTGGCTTCTGTGAGGGCAGTGCCTCCCGCCTGCCCTCAGTTTGCTGGGTACCTGGTACAGGGGCTGAATGAGTGTTTGCTGAAGAATGGTATGTATTAAAATGTGAATCCCAAGAGTGATGTGTCCCTGTGCACTTCAGCTTGGGAGAGTGTGGACTGGAGGAACTAGCTCTTCACACGTGGCGGAAATCCTTCTGCTTTGTGTCTAAGGAGGTTTGTGTTGATTGGATGGTGGGGTGAAGGTAACTCCGGGGTGCGCTTTCCTCCTCCAGGCCGAGAGTGGTCCGACTGGTCCAGCGAGCTGCGCATCCCGGGGGATGAGTTAAAGTGGAAGTTCATCAGCGATGGGTCTGTGAATGGCTGGGGCTGGCGCTTCACCGTCTATCCCATCATGCCAGCTGCTGGTAAGGGAGGGGCTTCTGGTGATCAAGGTTAGATGACTGGCTGTGGATTGTTTTTGGAACAACACGGATGCGTGCACATTTCCACGTAGTGCCTGACGGCCTCCCTTCTGCTGTGTTGGAGTGAGTGCTCCCACAGGCCCCACTGAGGCGTGGAACAGAACACAGAGAACTATCCCAGCTGTCCAGCTGTCAGGCTCACACTCCTCCTCACCTGGTGTGGAAGGAGTTGTTGCTGGTGCAGTTCTCAAGGCTTTTGGTTTATAGTGGAAGTGTGAGTGTGAAGAGCGAGGCTCACCAACTCGCAGTGGCATGCGTGGGCACACCAGCTGTTGCCTTCTGGTGGGTGGGGCTGGGTGGAGCCGCCCTTGTTCGTTGGCTTCTTATGGGGTGGTCCCTAGCTTGTGAAACACAGGGATGTTCACAGTGCTCATTCACAGGCCCTAAGGAACTCCTCTCGGACCGCTGCGTCCTCTCCTGCCCATCCATGGACTTGGTGACGTGTCTGTTAGACTTCCGACTCAACCTTGCCTCCAACAGAAGCATCGTCCCTCGCCTTGCGGCCTCGCTGGCGGCGTGTGCACAGCTGAGTGCCCTGGGTAAATGGCACCGTTACAGTTTACACTTGTCTTCCTACTTGGAAGAAACGGTCAGACTTCTGATACTTTCTCTCTGCTCATTTCAGCCGCCAGTCACAGGATGTGGGCCCTTCAGAGGTTGAGGAAGCTGCTTACAACTGAATTTGGGCAGTCAATTAACATAAATAGGCTGCTTGGAGAGAATGATGGGGAAACAAGAGCTTTGGTATGGAGCATTCTAGTACAATTTCTAGATTGGTGACCCTTGGGGAATAAAATGTTGCTTTCGTAGTCTAAACCTCTAAATCATTGAGAAGACTTGGGGAATTTCACATAAGACAAAGGAGGCCTTGGGCCGGGCATGGTGGCTCCCGCCTGTAATCCCAGCACTTTGGGAGGCCGAGACGGGTGGATCACGAGGTCAGGAGATCGAGACCATCCTGGTGAACACGGTGAAACCCCGTCTCTACTAAAAATACAAAAAATTAGCCGGGCATAGTGGCGAGCGCCTGTAATCCCAGCTGCTCGGGAGGCTGAGGCAGGAGAATGGCGTGAACCCAGGAGGCGGAGCTTGCAGTGAGCTGAGATCCGGCCACTGCACTCCAGCCTGGGCGACAGAGCGAGACTCCATCTCAAAAAAAAAAAAAAGAATAAGGAGGCCTTGGTCTCATCCAGACTTTGCGCAGTTGCAGGGTATACTGAGTTCAGGTTGGACTTTGATTTTGTGAAAATCTGTGGACAGCTGTGAACACAGGATTGTGTTGATTGGACTTTACAGTGAGGCTAACTGACGGCCTCCCCTGTGTTTTGCTGACTAAAGTAGTCCCTTTTGACCCTACCCATGGGAGGAGACAGGCAGCACTTGTGGGCCAGAGAGGGACTGTTTCTCTGGAAGCGGATGTACTGAAATCAATGTAAACAAACATTCTGAGATGAGTCTTCAAACTCCTCTTTTCTATTTTAGTGTTTATGTTCTTTTAGCTTTTTTCCTACTTGAGAATTTTGATGAGCTTTTTTTGTTTTTTAGAAGAAATAGTACCAATGTAATAAAACTTTTGACCATAGAAACAAATGGTCACCCTCCCCCGCAGCCTGGATTCCTGTGATGGAACACTGTTCTGTTGTTTCTTAGAGTTTTACAGGTAGTGCTCTTGCTGCTTTGGTGAAAGGTCTTCCAGAAGCTTTGCAGAGGCAGTTTGAATATGAAGATCCAATTGTGAGGGGTGGCAAACAGCTGCTCCACAGCCCATTCTTTAAGGTAATGTGTGACTTATTTTTTAAAGTGACAATAGAGCTATTTGACTGAAAGAACCACTGAGAGCTGTCATGTGCAGTGTGTGTGTTTTAGGCCTCTGAGGGCAGCTGTAGGTATTGCTGAAGTCAAATATGAAAAAATCTCAAGAAATGATTGTGTAATCTAAATCCTTAAACCATAAGCCTGTCACCGTTAGCATGCCTTGAGATGCACAGGTGTTCTTGTCACTTAATGGCAGGCAACAAGAGTTGTTCTATGGCAGGTGGCTAGGAATGGTCAGAGATCTATCTCCACATCACTGATGGTGGCCGTATCCTTCCTGTGCCCATGGCAGTCATCCTGGAATAGGAGGTCCTGCGGAAGGAGTCACAGAAACCTTGGCCTGTTCACTGCATTTCTGAGTGTCCCTGTGTTTGTCATTTTCGATGCCTGCAGGTACTGGTAGCTCTTGCTTGTGACCTGGAGCTGGACACTCTCCCTTGCTGTGCCGAGACACACAAGTGGGCGTGGTTCCGGAGGTACTGCATGGCCTCCCGCGTTGCTGTGGCCCTTGACAAAAGAACACCGTTGCCCCGTCTGTTTCTTGATGAGGTATTGCATGATATTTTGGAGTCACTTTTGGGGATGTGAAAACATTCTTTGGCTATAGTGTAAAAAGATACCAATATTATGAGACACAGAAAAATTTCGCTTGCCAAGGAATGTCAAAGAAAATAACACATAGGTGAAAGTGAGTGAACTGTCACTGTGAATTTCAGTTAAAGTTTATTTTTAGTAAAATACAGATAGATTGATACTGTCTGGACATTATTAATGTGTTAGACTTGATGCAGTCATTATTGGCTTTGCCCGTGAGCCGTAACATTGCAGTGTTGCTCTTCCCTCAGATTTTCAGGCAGGGATTTTTTCTGTCTTTCCTTAGTATTTATCTATTTTGTTGAGATGAGTGTTTGATTTGTAACATCATAATAATTTTGTTTAGGTGGCTAAGAAAATTCGTGAATTAATGGCAGACAGCGAAAACATGGATGTTCTGCATGAGAGCCACGACGTCTTTAAAAGAGAGCAAGATGAGCAGCTTGTGCAGTGGATGAACAGGTTATTCTCTTAGAAACAAGCAGTAATGTCGATCGAGAGCGCGAGAGGCCGTGTGCGTTGTTCTTTCCCATGGCAAATGCTCACTTGATGTTTGTTGTAGGCGACCAGATGACTGGACTCTCTCTGCTGGTGGCAGTGGAACAATTTATGGATGGGGACATAATCATAGGGGCCAGCTCGGGGGCATTGAAGGTGCAAAAGTCAAAGTTCCCACTCCCTGTGAAGCCCTCGCAACTCTCAGACCCGTGCAGTTAATCGGAGGGGAGCAGACCCTCTTTGCTGTGACGGCTGATGGGAAGGTAAGGGTGCTTTTTCTGTGTCACAGGGTCATTGAGCCTGAGACAGTTGTGGCTAAAGGTGTGTGTGGTTCTTAGCACATGCAAGGATCTGTACTCAGGACTGATAGTACTGTGGTATGCAGGAAGCAGCTAGAGTTCTAAAATATTTTTGTATAATCTTTAAATTAAAAAAAAATTTTTTTTGAGACAAAGTTTTGCTCTTGTTGCCTAGGCTGGAGTGCAATGATACAGTCTTGTCTCACTGCAACCTCTGCCTCCCGGGTTCAAGCAATTCTCCTGCCTCAGCCTCCCGAGTAGCTGGGATTACAGGCGCCCGCCACCACTCCTGGCTAACTTTTGTATTTTTAGTAGAAACAGGATTTCACCATGTTGACCAGGCTGGTCTCAAACTACTGACCTCAGATGATCCGCCCGCCTTGGCCTCCCAAAGTGCTGGGATTACAGGCGTGAGAGCCACCACACCTGGCCAGTTTTTTTTTTAGTTTTGAAAATACATCATGTATACAAAAGTATTACAATTTTTGTTTGTGTATCACTCATTAGATGTATTTTTTGTTTGCTATTGTAAATACTATCTTTTAAAAAATTTGTTGCTGCTGGCCTGGTGCAGTGGCTCACGCCTCTAATCCCACACTTTGGGAGCCCAAGGCAGGTGGATCACCTGATGTCAGGAGTTCAAGACCAGCCTGGCCAACATGGGGAAACCCCGTCTCTACTAAAAATACAAAAATAAGCCCGGCTCAGTGACACGTGCCTGTAATCCCAGCTACTCGGGAGGCCGAGGCAGGAGAATCACTCGAACATGGGAGGCAGAGGTTGCAGTGAGCTGAGATCATGCCACTGTACTCCAGCCTTGGCGACAGAGCGAGACTCTGTCCGCCGCCCCCCCCGCCCCTCCCTCCCCAAAAAAAAGATTGCCACTGATATATAGAAATATTTAATGTTTATATATTGGCTTTATGTTTGGTGACCTACTTGACTCTCTCCATTCTAGTGTATCTGAAGATTTCTCATATCTTCTTTATAGAGTGCCACAGTCTCTAAGTGAATTCTGTCCCTTTCTTTCTAGCGTACCTCTCGCTTGTTTTTCCCGTTTGTGTAGGAGAAAGGGAGCTCATGGTGTGGGCTGGGGTTGCGGTGTGATGCTGGGTAGGAGTGGGCGGAGGCTCCTGCCTTGATCCAGACTGGAGCAGGCGCAGATGGAGTGTTCCCAGGCTTCCAGTGGGGTTTGAGTAGAAGCCCTTCATCAGAATAGGCATGTTTCCTTCTGTTTCTGTTCATCAGTGGACACTGATTTCTGTTCAACACTCTTTTCTATATGTTTTGAAATGTTCTTTCATAGATGTTTTCTTTTCTTTCTTTTTTTTTTTTTGGAGACAGAATCTCACTCTGTCGCCCAGGCTGGAGTGCAGTGGCACAGCCTCAACTCACTGCAACCTCCGCCTCCTGCGTTCAAGCGATTCTCCTACCTTAGCCTCCCAAGTAGCTGGGACAGCAGGCGCCTACCACCACACCTGGCTTTTTTTTTTTTTTTTTTTTTGTATTTTTAGTAGAGACGGGGTTTCACTATGTTGGCCAGGCTGGTCTTGAACTCCTGACCTTGTGATCTGCCCACCTCGGCCTGCCAAAGTGCTGGGATTACAGGCATGAACCACTGGTCCTGGCTGATGTTTTTTCTAATGGATTAGTATAGTCAGTTGGATTAATTGGTTTTCTCATATTAAAGAAACTTGCATTCTTTGGATAAATCCAGTTTGGTCAGGATCTGTATCTGGCTTGTGTTTGTGATTGTTTTGTTTAGATTTTTGGGAGATCCTATTCATGAGTGAGATACTCTCGTGTAATGTTCTGTCTCACACACATTTGTTGTTGCATAGTTTCTCTGGGTCAGGACTCTGGAGGCAGCATAGCTCCATCCTCCAGCTCAGAATCTCAGCAGGCTGCAATCGTCTTGAGGCTGTCCGAGTCCGAGCAAGGATTCAGTCCCTTGTGGACCTTTGGGCTGAGGCCTCAGGCCCTCATGAGCTGTTGGCAGAGCCTCCCTCGCTCAGTCCGTTGCCACGTGTCCATAGAGGGTCTCACAGCATGGCAGCTGACTCTGTCAGCAAGGGCAAGGGAGGCGCAGGAGGGAGCACCAGCAAGAGAGAGCGGAGCGAGACAGAGCCACAGTCCTGTGTAAGTGAATCACAGAGGCGACACTCCATCATTCTTGCCCTGTTCTGTACATCAGAAGCAGGTCATTAAGTGCAGCTCACACTCAGGGAGAGGGAGCTGTAGGCATATTTGGAGGTATGCAGGCTTGTTTCTAAACCAACACAATAAAGCAAGTGTCTTAACAAAGCAAGTCAGACAAATTTCTTGGTTTCCCAGTGGATATAAAAGTATGTGTATACTATAGTCTATTAAGTCACATCTTCAGACTCCACTTCTAATTCTAGTGCTCTTGCTGTTTCCACCACATCTGAGGTCACTTACTCCACTTGTCTTGAACCCCTCAGGATCATCCATGAGGGTTGGAATCCACTTCTTCCAAATCCCTGTTAATGCTGATATTTTCACCTCCTCCAGTGAATCACAGATGTTCTTACTGGCATTTATAATGGTGATGGCTTTCCAGAAGGTTTTCAATTTAGTTTGTCCACATCCATTAGAGGAATCACTGTCTATAGCAGCTATAGCCTTATGAAATGTATTTCTTAAATAACAAGATTTGAAAGTTGAAATTAGTCCTTGATCCATGTGGCTGCAGAAAAGATAATGTGTTAGCAGGCATGCAGACAACTTTAATCTCTTTGTACATGTTCATCAGAGCTCTTGGGTGACCAGGTACATTGTCAGTGAGCAGTAATATTTTGAAAGAAATCTTTTTTTCTGAGCAGTAGGCCTCAATAGTGGGCCTAAAGTATTCAGTGAACCATGCTGTAAACAAATGTGCTGACTCCAGGTTTTGTTCTGTTTCTGGAGCACAGTCAGAGTGGAGTTAGCATAATTCTTAAGGGCCCTAAGATTTTCAGAATGGTCAATGAGCATCGACTTCAACAAATTCAGCTAATACAGTCACCAGCTGCATTAGCCCCTAACAAAAGATTTGAAGCTTTGAAGGCAAACATTGACTTCTCTGTAGCTATGAACGTCCTAGATGGCGTCTTCTTCCGATAGACGGTTCCATCTACGCTGAAAGCCTGTTATTTAGTATAGCCACCTTCATCACTGATCTTGGCTAGATCTTCTGGGTAACTTGCTGCAGCTTCTATATCAGCACTTGCTACTTTACCTTGCACTTTTATGTTATGGAGATGGCGTCTTTCATAGGAACCAATCTCTGCTACCTTCAGACTTTCTTTCTGCAGCCATCTCACCTCTCTTAGCCTTCGTGGAATTGAAGAGAGTTAGGCTGGATTAGGCTTTGGCTTAAGGGAATGTTGTGTCTGTTTTGATCTTCTGTCTATGCCAGACATTCTCTATATCTGCAGTAAGACTGTTTTGCATTCTAATCATTTGTGTGTTAATTGTGCTTCAAGAACTTCTTCTTGGGTAACTGTCACGAGAGGCCCAGCTTACAGCCTGTCTTGGCTTTCAACGTGCCTTCCTCACTAATCTTAATCATTTCTGGCTTTTGACTTAAATGAGAAATATGCAACTCTTCCTTTCACTTGAACTCTTAGAGGCCACTGTAGGGTTATTAAGTGGCCTAATTTCTATATAAGTTGGGTCTCAGGGACACAATAGGGAGGTCTGAGGAGAGGGAGAGGTCTGAGGAGAGGGGAGGTCTGAGGAGAGGGGAGGTGGGAGCACAGCTGTTGGCGGAGCAGTCAGAACATATACAACATTCACCGTTTAAGTTCACCATCTTCTATGGGTGTGGTTTGTGATGCCTCAAAATAAGTACAACAGTAACATCAAACATTAGTGATCACAGATCATCATAACAGATAAAATAATAATGAAAAAGTTAAAATGTTGCAAGAATTTTCAAAACGTAACATAGAGACAGTAAGTCAGCATGTGCTGGTGGAAGAATGGCGCCAAGAGACTTGATCAGTGTAGGGTTGCCACAGACCTTCGGTTTATAAACAATAGTATCTGGAGGAACAGTAAAGCGAGGCACAGTCAAATGGGGTGTGCCTGTACACAGGAGCGCGCATATTTGGAAGCAGGGATCACTGTGAACCGTGTCAGAGGCAGACTGCTAGCACAGGTGTCGACGTGGTCTAGCCTCACAAAAAGGTTTGAAATATAGTTCCTCTTTGTCAGTTCTCAGGAGAATTCTGTTTATTTTCGTTGCTTCTCTGGTTATTTTAACATATGTAGTTAAAAACCTCAAGTTAATTAGTATTTCTCCCCTCCTCCCAATCAGTGACCCCTTGTTACCCAGCGTTTGGGTTCTAACCTATTCCCTCTGCCATAGACATTATTGTTGTTGTTTTGGTTGTTTTATATGGACTGTAGTTTTTTTAGAGTTAGCCAAATGTTGCACATCTTTGCTTACTGTCATTTCTTACCGTCATTTGTTACGTCTCAGATCTTACAAAATCATTTTCTTCTCCTTTATCATATCTTTTTCAGTTTACTTCAGTGAAAGTCTTTTGTTGGTTAATTCGGATTGTTTGTTTCAAAATATCTTTATTTTGTCCTTTTTCTAGGGTAGGGGTTGGTAAGCACTTTCTGTAAAGGGTACAATAGTATTTTCAGCTTTGGGTCATGTGGTCTCTGTTGCAACTTCAAAAGCAGCCCTGGACATATTATAAATGAGTGGGTGTGGCTGTGTTCCAGTAAAACTTCATTTACAGAAAGAAATGATGGGCCTCATTTGGCCTATGGGCCATAATTTGCCAGTAGTTATGAATTCTCAGGGGCAAGCCTCTGTCTCCCTGTCAGAGCTGAGGCTGAGAAGGGCAGCTTTCTCTGTTGTTCTTGTTTCTTATTCACAGTCACTGAGGGGCAACCCTTTGGAGCCCCACTTTCTGCAGGAAGTCCTTGGAGGCGCGCCGCATTACCGTGCACCCGAGAGCCTTACACCCTCTCCACCGAAGCTGGCTTTGGGGGCGGAAGTTGTTTATCCACCTGAGTTTGGGTTTCACTTCCTGCGTTGGCCCTTGTGGCTTCCTTACTATATAAGTCAGTGCAGTAGCACGTTGGAAAGATATCTGAAACAGCGTGGAACAGCATTTAAGTTTTTATCAGGAGGGATGTTTGCCTTCATTTGGAAAACGGCAGTCTGATTGCATGTGTGTGTGTTTTTACGTTAATCATGTTTTTTAAAATTAATCATAGATGTTTTGTGTCCTAAAACATTCCCACTTGGATTTAAAAAAAAGAAAAGGCGTTTTTTTTCCCGTGTGGTTTATATGCTGCCCTGCTGAAATTTTTTAATTTTATTTTATTTTTTTTTGAGGTGGAGTCTCGCTCTGTTGCCCAGGCTGGAGTTCAGTGGCTGGATCTCAGCTCACTGCAAGCTCCGCCTCCCGGGTTTACGCCATTCTCCTGCCTCAGCCTCCCGAGTAGCTGGGACTATAGGTGCCCGCCACCTCGCCCGGCTAGTTTTTGTATTTTTTTTTAGTAGAGACGGGGTTTCACCGTGTTAGCCAGGATGGCCTAGATCTCCTGACCTCAACGATCCGCCCATCTCGGCCTCCCAAAGTGCTGGGATTACAGGCTTGAGCCACCCAGCCACCCTGCTGAAATATTAAAATGTGTTTGTGTTCTTTTATGGATATGTTTTTGTAGCTGTTATTGTCAGAGATTTGCATATAGTACATAATTAAATTGTTTTTTGCTTTTCTTGGTGTTAATTGTAGTTGGTATTCTACACAAAAATGGAAGAGCTTCCAGGGAGAAGACCTTATTTTCACAATATGTTTTCTGAATTTGGAATTTCTAATAGTCATGTTTTTATTTCCTTTCTAGAACTTTGGTAGAGCATGTATAAACTCATAAACTTACATTCCTGAGATTTTTAACTTTAAATTTTATTTCTATGTGATAAAAATGTCTAAAGCATGGATTTATGAATTACTAAATTTGGGGGATATTGAGATTGGAAACTGATGTTGCTTTTTCTTCTCTTAGCTGTATGCCACTGGGTATGGTGCAGGTGGCAGACTAGGCATTGGAGGGACAGAGTCGGTGTCTACCCCAACATTGCTTGAATCCATTCAGCATGTGTTTATTAAGAAAGTAGCTGTGAACTCAGGAGGAAAGCACTGCCTTGCCCTGTCTTCAGAAGGAGAAGTTTACTCTTGGGGTGAGGCGGAAGATGGGAAGCTGGGGCATGGCAACAGAAGGTATGATGTGAAGACATTATTTCAACCTTCTATTTGTCTTTGTCTTGATGCTGCTGCAATTTATTGGCTCTTTGTTTTCCAAGGTAACATTTACAGCAATCTGCTCAAACTAAATAATGTGAATGACTCATTTGGCAGAAATAGTGTTACGTTCCAGTATGAAGGCTTACCCATATGACTCCTCTGTGGAGAGGAAAAGTCAATTCTGAGTTTTTGACAAGTCCTAAGTCAGCGTTTTTTTGTCCTTCTCCCTTAAATCATCCACTGAATCACGTTTGGCATTTTGTGTAACATGCGTGGTACAGGAACTGCACATACAGAGAAAATGGCAGGGGTGAAGAAGAAAGAACACAGAACTGACACAATTTTTTAAACAAACGAACCAAACTCACAAGTTTTAAAAAATTAATGAGAACTACCAAAGATTGCAGTAACAGGGGCCTTCCTATCCTAGGAATAACTAAAACACCATATAAAATATATTAAACTGGTCCGGTGTGGTGGCTCACGCCTGTTATCCCAGCACTTTGGGAAGCTGAGGTGGGCAGGTTGCTTGAACTCGGGAGTTCAAGACCAGCCTAGGCAACATGACAAAACCCCATTTCTACGAAAAATAGAAAAAAAGCCAAATGTGTGGTGCACACCTATAGTCCCAGCTACTCGGGAGGTGGAGGTTACAGTGAGCTGAGATTGTGCCACTGCATTGCAGCCTGGGTGACAAAGTGAGATCCTGTCTTAAAAAATAAAATAAACAACAGTCCCAAAGACATTGAATATCAGGCAACAAAATACAGTGTTCCCTGAATCATGGGAAACAAGGAGAGTTCTCAGGGATGATGATTAATGGTACAAAAATATAGTTAGATAGAATGAATAAGATCAAGTATGATACCACAACAGGTGACTATAGGCAACAATAATTTGTTGTATGTTTTAAAGTAACTAAATTATAATTGGATTGTTTGTGACACAGGAAAGGATAAATGCTTGAGGTGATGGATAACCCATTTACCCTGATATGATTATTACACACTGTATGCCTGAATCAAAATATTTCATATACCCTGTAAATATATACATCTATGTACCCATAAAGATTAAAAATTAAAATGTTTTTTAAATGAAAAAAAACAAGGCAAGTTCTAAAAATTGCCCAATGCACTTCCTGTAGAAAGTTTCCAGGCTGTGACACAGGAAAGAGAACACCAGGCAGATTCTGGCAGACTCCCTTAGTATAGAGGAGATAGAACTGAAAGTCCAGGGAGGCCAAGACATACAGAGTCTGCAGAGTACCAGAGTGGAGAGAGCTGCACAGAGAGGACTGCGGAGACCTGCAGAGCCTAATGCGGCACTCACAGCTGTGAGGTTGAGAAACAGACCGCCCAAAGGGATGAGAAAGAATAGTCCCCAGAGCTCACATGGCAGGGAGATGGAGCTAGATCCCCAAACCTCGCAGTTTACAGGGCAACGATTAAAGTACTAAGAATGATGTTACCCAGTATTGGTGAAAAATTAGCCACAGACAAATTGTTGCTATCATCCCACCAACAAAGCTTAAAAGCAAGACCTGAAAGGTTAAACTACTTATAAGTAACTTATCACAGAGATCAAAGCTCAAGAATATTTTTATGAATACAAGCATGAACCACCCAATAAGGTAAATTTCACAATTTCCTGCATCCAATAAAAAATTACCAACATGCAGGGGAGCAGGAAAATCAGCTTACGTGAGGAGAAAAGTCATCAGTTGAAACTGACTCAGAAATGGTATCAGTGGTAGAATTACTAGATAAGAACTTTATTAAAATAGTTATTTTAACCATATGCCATATCTTCAGGAAGCTAGAAGAGAACTTGAATGTGTTAGATAAAGCCTGGAAGATATTTAAATGCCCAAATCAAAGTTCTAAAGATGAAAAATACATTGGATGGGATTAATGGCAGATTAGACACTGCAGGAAAAAAAGATCAGTGAACTTGAAGACATAATGAAAGAAACTGTCCAGAGTGAAACAGAAAGAAGACTGTACAAATGAACAGAACATCAGAGAGGTGAGCTGTAGGACAACCTCAGATGTCCTAATATATGCATAATGAGAGCCACCAAAGGAGGGGAACATGCGGGGTTTTGAAGAAATAATGGCTAAAAAATTTCCAAATTTGTTGAAAACGAAAAATCTACTGATTCAAGACATTTAAAAAACCCTAAGCAAAAGAAACATGAAGAAAAGTACACTAAGGTGAATGGATCAAGACCAGAGATAAAGAGAAAAATGTTTTAAAAGCAGCTGGGGTGAGGATGGGCCGGGGTGGGATGACCAAACAAGTTACAAGAAGAAAGATATAGCTGCAGATGTCTCTTAGGAATCATGCAAGCTAGAAGACAGTGGGTTTTCTATAAGTAAAAATTATTGCCAACATATTTTTTTTTTTTTTTACTCAGCAGAAATATTTTTTCAAGAATGAAGTTCAAATAGAGTTGTTTACATAAACAAAAACTGAAAGAACCACAGACCTGCACAACCAAAACCTTAAAAGAAATTTTTTTTTTTTTTTTTTTTTTTTTTTGAGTGCAGTGGCCGGATCTCAGCTCACTGCAAGCTCCGCCTCCCGGCTTTACGCCATTCTCCTGCCTCAGCCTCCCGAGTAGCTGGGACTACAGGCGCCCGCCACCTCGCCCGGCTAGTTTTTGTATTTTTAGTAGAGACGGGGTTTCACTGTGTTAGCCAGGATGGTCTCCATCTCCTGACCTCGTGATCCGCCCGTCTCGGCCTCCCAAAGTGCTGGGATTACAGGCTTGAGCCACCGCGCCCGGCCTAAGAATTTCTTTAAATAGAAGGAAGGTTATACCAGATGGAATCATGAATCTATCAAAGGAATGAAGAAACGTTAATGTCATGACATTTTTCCTTACCATGCAGATCTTTGAAAGAGATAATTGAGTATGTCAGGCACATAATACAAATAAGTTAAGGTGTTTAAAACCTACACAGAAGTTAATTGTAACACAAAGCCTGGGGGAGGAAGTGGAAGTAGACTTGGGGAGTTCTTACACAGCTGCAGTATAGGACTTCAGAGTAGACTGTGATAAGTTAGAGATGTAGTCTACACACCCCCAAAGCAATCACTGAAATAACACAGGAGTTTGTATCTGATGAACCAACAAAGAAGTTGAAGTGAAGTCATAAAACATAATCAGTTCATCCAAAAGAAAGCAAGAGGAAAATGGAACAAAGAACAGATGAATAAGCAAGATACAGATTTAAACCTACCATGCACACACATTTTTTTTAGAGCTGGGGTCTTCTTTTATCACCCAGGCTGGAGTGCAGCATGATCATGACTCACTGCAGCCTTGAATTCCTGGGCTCAAGCAATCCTCCTGTCTCAGCCTCCTGTGTAGCTAGGACTACAGGTTCATGCTGCCACACCCAGCTAATTTATTTTTATTTTTTGTAGAGGTGATGTTTTGCTGTGTTGCCGAGGCTGGTCTCAAACTCCTGGCCTCAAGTAGTCCTCCTGTCTTGGTCTCCCAAAGCACTGGAATTATAGGTGTGAGCCACCTCACCCCAGCTGCCAAATATGTTAATAATCACATCAAATGTAAATGATTCAGACAGCCCAGTTAAAAGTCAGAAGTTGTTAGAATGGATATAAGAGCAAGATCAATCCATACGCTGCCTTCAGGGGTCCCACTTTAAATACAGACACATAAACAGGCTAAAAGCGAAAGGACAGGGAGATACATACCATGCTAGTGTGCATCAAATGAAAGCTGGAATGCCTGTGTTAATGTCATACAAAGTAGAATTCATAGCAAACAATATTGACAGGGACAGAAAGAATAGTATCCAGATGATGCAGTGGATAGTTCATCAAGAGGACATAATATCTTAAACCTTTGCACCCTTCAGAATAGATCTTCCGGATACATGAAATTAAAAGAAAACTGCATGGAGAAATAGACAAATCCACAGTTGTAACTAGAGATTCGAATACCCCTTCTTCAATCATTGATAGAAACAAGTACATAAAAAAAATTGATAGAAGATTTGAACAGCGGTCTCAACTAACTTGACCTAACTGACATTCTTTAGAACACTCTGCTGGACAAACTACATTCTTTTCAAGTGCATGAGGAATACCTACCAAAATAGATCATGATTTGGGCCATAAAACAAATCTTACACCTCAGAAAGATTCAAGTTATGTACAATATGTTCTCTGCAGGGAAATTAAATTAGAAATTAATAACAGATCCCTGGAAAACCTCCAGTGTTTTGAAAGTAAAACATTTCTAAATAACTGATGGATCAAAGAATGAATCAGAAAGTAAATTACAAATAATTTTGAAAAGTGAAAATGAAAACAGTGTACAAAATGTGTGGGATCCAGCAAAAGCAGAACTTAGAAGGAAATTTATTGCGTGAAATGCCTATTTTAAAAAAGAAAACTGGTCTCAAAACTATGACCTTAGTATCCATCTTAGAAAACAACAATAAGGATGGATACAATCCAAAGTAAACATAGGAAAGAGAAGGAGTAAGAAAGAGCAGAGTATAACATAGAAAACGGAAACACAATAGAGATAAAGGAAACAAAAACCAGTTCTTTGAGAAGATCAATATAATTGTTAAAATCTCTGACTAGACTCATCAAGAAAAAGGGAGATTACAAATTTTAGAAATATTAGGAATAGAGACGTTTTCCTCACCCCAGGGTATACAGATATTAAAAAATAATTAAGCATAATGTACAACTTAATGCTAACAAATTTGACTTTTTAGATGAAATGGACAAGTTCCTAAAGGACACATACTCTTCACAGCTCACTTAGGAAGAAATAGATGACTTGAGTAGAATAGCGATGTGTCTAAGAAATGGAATTTCCTGCAAACAAAGGTCTGGGACCAGATGACTGGTGATTTCTAACAGACATGTAGCCAACAGATAATAGTTCTTCATAAACTTTTTCAGAACATTGGCAGAGGGAATTTTCAACTCGTTTTTTTGAGGATAGCTTTATTCATATCAAAGTCAGACTCAGCCATTCCTAGGAAAATACAGACCAATATCCTTCATGAAAGTAGATGTAAAAGTTTTTAATGTTTTAGAATATTGAATTAAGTAATATATAGTGTGGCCATGTGAGATATTTTTGCCAGAAATCACAAGTTTGGTTTAACATTAGAAAAATCAGTCAATGTAAAAAAGAAAACTATATGATCATCTTAATAAAGAGGAGGAAAAAAGTAATTTGGCAAACTCCAACATTCATTTCTGTAAAAACTCTGAGTAGTCTAGGAGTAAAAGATCTCTTCCTTTACCTGATAAAGGGCATCTCTGTTAACCTACAGCTTAGATTGTAGTTAACGGCAACAGATGGAAAGCTTTCCCCGAGCTCAGGATCAAGGCAAGGATGTCTGCTCTCACCATTTCTCTTCAACACTGTACAGCAGGTTAAGTAAGTGCAGTACAGTAGTGCAAAGAAGTAAAAGGTGTCTAGATTGAAAAGAGAATTAAAACTGTCTTTTTTGCAGAAAACATTGTTTATGCAGAGACCTTGATGGGTTTACAAAAAGTTACTAGAACTGATAAGTAAGGCTAGCAGTGTTGAGGGATAGAAGATCAATAAATAAAAGTTTCTTATATGTCTATACATATACATATACGTAACCAGAAAGTGAAATTTTAAAATACCATTTACCCTTTTCCCAGAATTGAAAAACTAAGGGATAAATCTGACCCAAAAATGTGAATGACCTGTAGACAGAAGACTACAAAGTATTGCTCAGATAATTTTTAACAGACCTAAAGTCATGAGGGGGCATGCTGTGTTCATGGAGCAGAAGAGTATTGTTAATTTGCTGGTTATCCTCAAATCTGTAGATTCAACACCTTCTCAATCAAGCTTTCTATAGAAATTGATAAGCCAAACATAAAACGTATGGAGAGGCAAACAGCCTAGAATAGTCCAATCAACTCTGAAAACGAGGAGAAGGTCGGAAGACTTGCACTACCTGACTTAAGCCTCATTTTATAGCTGCAGTAAACAACGTGGTTTGGTGCTGGTGTCGAGAGAGGCAGATACATCAATGGAGCAGAATAGAGAATCCAGAAACTGGCAGGCAGTACTGACAAGACGAGTGTGGAAAAATGAAACTGGACTTCTCAATTTCTAGTGCACAGTTTATAAGAGTGCACAGCCAATTCATTGGAGAAAATACACTCTTTTCAACAAGTGGTTTTGAGTAATTGGTTAGCCTATGGCAAGAAATGAACTTAAATTCGTACTTTACACCATATCCCAACATTAATTCAAAATGAACCGAAGTCATGAATGTAAAACATAAAACTAAAAAATTCTAGAAGAAAACATGAGAAAATTTTTGTGATTTTAGGTCAGAAAAGATTTTTAGATTGAACTCCAAAAGCTTGATTCATGAAAGGAAGATGTAACTTGGACTTTATAAAAATTACAAACTGTTCTTTGAAAGACACTATGAAGAGACTGAAGCCATGAGCTGGCAAAGGATATTCAGAATCATATAATCTGACTAAGGTCTGATAGCCAAAATATATAAAGAGCTTCTTTCAAAACTTAATAAGAAAACAAAAAGTTTGTTACCAGTAGTCACTGTGTTATAGACTAGTGACATGCATATGTTAAAACTCTTTAATGAATTGTTAATTCATAGTGGGGGTGAGGTGCAAACTTTCCTTATAGGGCCAGATGGTAACTATTTTAGGAGTTGCATATGATTCTTTTTTTAAACCCTTTAAAATGTAAAACCTGTTCTCAGCTCATAGACCTTTGAAAAATGGGCTGTGCTTCCAACTTGGCCCAGTATGTGTGGTCACTTTCCAGCCTCTGAGTCAGAACTGGAGAAGCCCTGCCCTCTGGCCTTGTACTGGAAAGAGGTAGGACATGGTGACCTTTTGAGTTCAGGTCTGAATGATTCTTCTTGATTGATTTAGCAGTTAACTGATTAGGAAGGTGTAGATTGAGAGGTATTTAATACGCTGAAAAATGTTTAAGAAGAAAAATGTATTTCCGTTATATTTGGTGACTTTTTTGCAGTCCGTGTGACCGCCCTCGTGTCATTGAGTCTCTGAGAGGAATTGAAGTGGTCGATGTTGCTGCTGGTGGAGCCCACAGTGCCTGTGTCACAGCAGCCGGGGACCTCTACACGTGGGGCAAAGGCCGCTACGGCCGGCTGGGGCACAGCGACAGCGAGGACCAGCTGAAGCCGAAGCTGGTGAGGAGGCGCCGTGTGCAGAGGCCGGGGGCTGCACGCTCCTCACTGCTGCTGTCAGATGGGGGCGGTTTGCCACCGTCGCTATGATTTTAAAATTCCAAAGTATTTGCTGTTCTAGATTTTTTTGGTTTTAGGGTTGTTGGTCATAGCCCCATTTACAAGTAGAAGTTCTTTCTGGTGGAAATAAAAACCATCTTGGTACGTATTTCTTCCATGAGTCATTTAAACATCCTTTTCTTTGTAGTGGCAAATATTGCTTGGCGTCTAGAAAAATGCTTTGGCTTCGAGAAGGCCCACTGTATTTTTGGGTGCGAGAAGTGAATAAACAGCCTTCATGGTGATGTAGGGTTGGCTCATCAAAGGCACTAATACCTCCTCCTATCGTTTAGATGCGTGTAGTTCAAATAGATGAAGGTGCTTTCTCTTTTGTCTTATAGGATTTTAGAAATCATCTCTTTGTAAAGGCTTAAAAGCCACTCCTGTGGCAAGCCTTCTGGTGTTGTGCTTGGCCAACCCAAGTCCCTTTTCTCTGAAGGTGGAGGCGCTGCAGGGCCACCGTGTGGTAGACATCGCCTGTGGCAGCGGAGACGCCCAGACCCTCTGCCTCACAGACGACGACACTGTCTGGTCCTGGGGGGACGGGGACTACGGCAAGCTTGGCCGAGGAGGCAGCGATGGCTGTAAAGTGCCAATGAAGGTACTTCCCATTCTTGCCCTGCCCAGTGCTCTCTCAGCTCACTCGAGTCAGGGGTCCCCAGGGGCCCTCTGGGAAAACACGGCCTCAGAGCCCCCATAACCGACCCTCTGTGTGCACTTTAATCTCCTCTTTACCTTCTTTCCAGTAAATATAGTGGGTAATTGGCTAGAAAGTGTGTGGAGGGCCTAGAGGGAATAAGGTGTTTTATGTTCCTTGTGCGTTCTTTTGAGAAGTGGATCATCCGGGCACCGTGGAGCCCCCCGGTTTATTTAGCATGTAGGCTCACTCTCTCAGTTCACAGTGGTGTGGAGTTGCCACGGCTCGTGCCTGGGGGATGCCAGTGCTTGCTAAAGGGACTGCATCTGGGTTACCTGGGGCCACCTCAGGTGGGTGTCCTGTGAGGAGCGAGAGCAGGGCCTGCACAGCGCCCGAGTCCTGCAGCCCTGGTGGGGTCGGCGGCTCTGCTCCACACAAGCCTGGTGGCTCCAGGTGATTTTTTAGCTTTGCCAAAATGTCTTTTGTTCTTATGAACGGGTGGCTGGTACGTGGTTCAGGTCCTGCACGTGCTGCTCAGTGACATCGGTGTGTGCACCACACTGCCGTGTGGCCCAGGCGCTCTGCCGGGTACTTGGGAGCCTGGCGCTGTGAACCTGTCTCTGCCCAGCCTCCTCTCTCGTGGGGCTGTGGGGTTGCAGGTGTGGCACAGGTGCCTCTGGGGCAGACCCTCACTAGTGGCATGCGTCAGAGGCCCCTTCTTGCGGGAAAGAGCCTGGGCTTTGCACTTTCCAGGGTGAGGATGCTAGGCATCAGAGGGCTGGAGCAGGATGTCCCAAGGCCAGTGTGGTAGGGCCGGACACCAGGGGAGAGCTCATTCAGAGAATGAAGTCAGTTTTAGTTAATTTGAGTTTAGAAATGAATATGAGAACTTACGTATGAGAGCAATCACAGAGGCCATGAGGAGCAGCTCGCAGGATAAGGAAAAGTGTTGACTGGCAAGTGTGCAGCGTGGAGGGTAGGTGGGGCCCAGTGCTCTTGGCCATCCCTCCCCTTGCCTGCTGCTCCTTCCCCGCGGGCCTCTGGTCTGAGAGGGCTGGGACAGGTGACGAGAGACACAGGGACTGCTGGATTATGGTGCTGCTGCACGGAGAAGCACGGTTGGGGGAGGCCGTTCTGGGGAGAGGCTTGAAGGCCTCACCTGCAAAGCTTCCCCTTCCGGTGCCATGTGCTGGGTCCCGCCGGGCCACAGTGTGCCAGTGGGCGTGTTGTCAGTCACGGTCCCCCCTGCTTTCTGGGAGTGCCGAGATTAAGTGGAATATGATTTTCAGTTGCACTAAGTATTCATCATAGGTACAGGTTTTCAGAATTCCTACTAGATTTAGTTAAATCTCAGTGTGGTTATAGCAGTCAGCAGGGGCCTTGATGCTGTCTGTCTAACTGAACTTTTTCCCCTTCTAGATTGATTCTCTTACCGGTCTTGGAGTAGTTAAAGTGGAATGTGGATCCCAGTTTTCTGTTGCCCTTACCAAATCTGGAGCTGTTTATACCTGGTATGCACAATTCGGTTTAAACCCACTAAAACCAGATTTTAATTGGGGTGTGTGCACCACCTTTTCATGGATGGAATGTACCTTCTGCACCAGGCTATGGTTGTGTCCTGAAGAGCAGAGGCTGCCCAGGAGGCTGGGCAGGGTGGTCAATGAGATGACCTTGCTCCATAATTTCTATGCTTCCTTCATGTGCAGGGGCAAAGGCGATTATCACAGGTTGGGCCATGGATCGGATGACCATGTTCGAAGGCCTCGGCAGGTCCAAGGGTTGCAGGGAAAGAAAGTCATCGCCATTGCCACTGGCTCCCTGCACTGTGTGTGCTGCACAGAGGACGGTAGGTGGGGGCTCGGCACCGCAGGACTGAGGCCTATGAATCTAAGAGGGCTGCTTGAGCATAAGTGACATGCACAGCCTTAAAAGGGGGCACAGACCTGTCATCCCAGCACTTTGGGAGGCTGAGGTGGGTGGATCACGAGGTCAGGAGATCGAGATCAGCCTGGCCTACCTGGTGAAACTCTACTAAAAATACAAAAATTAGCTGGGCGTAGTGGTGCGTGCCTGTAATCTCAGCTACTCAAGAGGCTGAGGCAGGAGAATTGCTTGAACCCGGGAGGTGGAGGTTGCAGTGAGCCAAGGTCGTGCCATTGCACTCCAGCCTGGCAACAGAGCAAGACTCTGTCTCAAAAAAAAAAAAAGGAGGCAAAGGCTGGAGCTTATACCATGTCCTGAGAGTCTTATCTGCAGTCAGCAAGGCTTTGGCCCTGTCATCTTCAGCCCCTGCTGTTAAACCTGTGAAAGAGTTCTCCTTACTGCTTATTACTGGGCTGTGCAGAACAGAGCTAGCAGCCAGCCTGAGACGTGTCCTTAGACAGATCTGCTGCAGGCTTGGCCCTATGCTGGTGTCTGGGAACCTGGGTTTTGGGAAGACTACCCTGTTCCCTGGGTGGTAAGTGTGGTTCACTGTGCCTAAACTATCTGTACAAGTGATGTGGTTTGTGCTGAAACCTGCTTTCCTTGGTCTGGAACTTGTTACACGCCAGGAAGGGGGTGCCTGTGTGATCAGCCCCAATGGAAACCCTGGGCCTGGAGTCTCTACCCAGCTTCCTGGCAGACGGCACTTGACACGGCTCAGTGCTGGGGCAGTGAAGCTTGTCCTGTGTGGCTCCTGTGGGAGAGGACTCTGGAAGTTTGCTCCTGGATCCCCCTCTGCTTTGCCGCAGGTCCCCATCCCTGTGCTGGTCTTACTGTGTGTCCTCTTGCCATGATACACTGTAACTCTGAGCAGGAATGTATCCTCAGTCTTGTAAGTTGTGCTGGAGAATCACGAGTGTGGGGTTGGTCTGGGGAACCCCGACACAATGGCGAAAGGGACTTTTCAGGTCGAATGAAGTTTGTGAATCTGCTGACTTGATACAGAGATTATTCTGGATTATTTAGTGAACCCAGAGGAATTACACAGACCTTTTGATCAGAAAAGAAGGCACAAGCGTCAGTCAGAGATGTGACTGAAGAGGTAGTAGAAAGATTTTCAAAAGTCTGAGAGCTCTCTACCCTCTGTTGCTGGCTTTCGTGGAGGAACAGGGTGGGGGAATGGGGTGGCCCCTGGAAGCTGAGAATAGCTCAGCCAGCAAGGAACCTGGACCTCAGTCCCACAGAGAACCGAGCTGTGTCTGAATGAGCAAGGAAACTCTCCCCGGGGCCTGTGGGAAGGGAGACCCACGCGGGACTTCCGACCTGCAGAGCGAAAGGATCCTAAGTGTGTGTTGTTTAAGCCAGCCAGGCGGTGGGGATGTGCTATGGCAGTGGTGGAAAATGTGGGCGCCATCTTTCACTAACATGGCCGTCCTGCAAACTATGCTCCTTGTTAAAGCCTTTGGTGAGTTATGTAAGCACGCACCCTTTAATCATTTCACTGTCCTGTGACACTCCCTCGGTGTCTGGCATCATCCTTTTACTTCCTCAGTCTTCCTGGGCCTCTGGCAACTTGACACCAGTTATTTTGTAGCACGTTCTTCAGTCTGGGTTTTTTCCGGTGTTTCTGCCGTAGATTCGGGTTGTGTGTCTTTGATCGTCACAGTTCATCCTTGCAGGTGACATGCAGTTTGTCTCCTTTCTGATGGTGCTCACTTCAGTCGCTTGGTTACGTTGCTGTCTGCCGTGCTTTTCACCGTGGACATTGTTTATAATTAACAAGGATTTGGTAGGGACACCTGAATCTACTTAAATATTCCTTTCTTATGCAGCTTTGAATTAATTCATGTATTTGTTTTATCTGAGTGGGAATCATGGATCCTAATGGATTCATTGGGGTGTAGAGTCTTTTCCTGTTTATTTTGACGCTCTAGTTGTGCTCTGTTTGGCTCTGCCCCCTTGTTGTGTGTCCCCGTTGTCTGGGAGAACTTCCCTGCTCTGGCAGAAGAACATCAGCCGCCTCTTGTTCCCTCCATGCCCCATGCCTCGACCTGGCCATTTCTCCAAGGAGCCTGGCGTCTGTGGAGGAGAATGGCCTTGAGCAGACAAGGTCTGGATGATGGGTGAGCTCATTGCTATCGAGGCGTCACCGCTCCCCAGGCCTCCTCAGTGGGCAGAGCCAGGGACTGGTAGTGTAAACAATACCCCGGTTTATGTTTGATGTTTCCTCCTGGATCTGCATGTATGTTGAAAGCTGTGAGTTCCCACCAGTATCCCCAGGTCCAGTTCGGATCCACAGGGTTCATTCCAGTTTTCTCTTGGCAGCCTTGCAGCTCCTTTCTCTTCTGGCAGTTTGGCCCCCCGACCCTGTGCATAACCAGCGTCTCGTCCTCCGGTGCGTGGCTCCTCCTCTCACATGTGGGGGTCTTGGCTAACCCCCCTCGGACCTAGCACCTGGGTGGAAGCCCTCCTCACTCTCGCGGACTCATTCCCTATGCCCGGCTGCGTCTGCAGAGACGCCCTCCTCACCTGGTGTGTGCGACACCCACCTCGTGGCTTTAGGAGCAACCTGCAGGGAGCAGGCAGGGGCAGGAGACAAGCACAGGGAAGCAGGCAGGGGCAGGAGACAAGCACACTGCCCTTGATCACGCAGGCATCACACTTCCCAGACACCGAGAAGCTAGATTTGACAAGGCTAATGGTGTCTCCAGAGAACGTGAGCTTTGTTTCCATCCTGGTCACCAGGGACCTTGCCTGAGAATATTTTCCGGTGGTATTTCTTGGTTGAGGTCTAACACAGTACACTGAAAAGTGTGATGATTCTCGTGAATGGTGAATCTTATGTTTAGGGTATGAACAGAAACTGCATGTTCTTTTTGTATGTTATTTTTTAAATTTATTTTTATTTCAACAAGTTTTTGGGGAACAGGTGGTGTCGGTTACATGAGTAAGTTCTTTAGAGGTGATTTCTGAGACGTGGTGCACCCATCGCCCAGGCAGTGTACACAGTACCCAATATGTAGTCTTTTATTCCTCACTCCTCTCCTACCTTTCCCCCGAGTCCCCAAAGTCCATTGTGTCATTCTTAAGCCGCTGCATCCTCATAGCATGAGAACATGTGGTTTGGTTTTCCATTCCCGAGTTACTTTACTTAGAACAATGGTCTCCAGTCCCATGCAGGTTGCTGTGAACGCCATCGTTTCGTTCCTTTTTATGGCTAGTAATGTTCCGTGGTGTATATACACCACATTTTCTTATCCACTCATTGATTGATGGGCTTTGGAGCTGGTTCCATGTTTATGTAACTGCATATTGTGCTGCTATAAACATGCGTGTGCAAGTACTTTTTCAAATAGTGACTTCTTTTCTTCTGGGTAGGTAGCTAGTGGTGGGATTGCTGTATCAAATGGTAGATCTACTTTTAGTTCTTGGAGGAATCTCCACACTTTTCCACAGTGGAGCATGGAAGATGCTTTCCGTCACTGCGCATTTTCACAGAGAGCTGGTTTCTGGTTTTTATCCCCTCTAGAGGGAACATCTCAATGGGTTGTACTGGTTTCTGTTCCCACCAGCGGTGTAAGTGTTCCCTTCTCACCACATCAGTGCCAACATCTATTATTTGTTTATTTATTTTATTATGGCCATTCTTGTAGGAGTGAGGTGGTATCACATTGTGGTTTTGGTTTTAAAAACATGGATTTTAAGGTGGATCACGAGGTCAGGAGTTCGAGATCAGCCTGACTAACATGGTGAAACCCCATCTCTACTAAAAACACAAAAATTGACTGGGGCATGGTGGTGCGCACCTGTAATCCCAGCGCTTTGGGAGACCGAGGCAGGCAGATCATGAGGTTACGAGTTCAAGACCAGCCTGAGCAACATGGTGAAATCCCATCTCTACTAAAAATACGAAAATTAGCTGGGCATGTTGGTGTGCCCCTGTAAGCCTAGCTACTCAGGAGGCTGAGGCAGGAGAATCACTCAAACCCAGGAGGCGGAGATTGCGGTGAGCCAAGATCACACCACTGCATTCCAGCCTGGGCAACAGAGTGAGACTTCGTCACAGTGGTTCATGCCTGTAATCCCAACACTTTGGGAGATGAGGTGGGAAGATCACTTGAGCTGGGGAGGTTGAGGCTGCAGTGAACCGTGATCATGCCAGTTTACTCCAGCCTGGGCAACAGAGTGAGACCCTGTCTCAAAAGAAAGAATAAAATAAATCAAACAGACTTTTCCTCTTCTGTTTCACATGCAAGAGCAATTTGGGATGTTAGGGATATTGCTGTCTGTTCTAATATTATTCCGATGGATTTGGGATGTTCAGGATATTGCTATCTGTTCTGATATTATTCCGATGGAGTACTGCTGCCATTCATGCCTAGTCCTGAGAACTAACACTGTTGGAGGCTTTAGACCAGAGTCCTGTGCCTCTTACTAGAAGAGGCCTGGTGGCCAGCAGGGGCTGTGGAGAGTCCTGGGAAGTACGCTCGCTTCTTTGGATGTGTAATTAGCGTGTATTCACATTTAGGTCATATGTAAATCAGACATTCACGTCTAGGTCAGATGTAAAGTTGACAACTAGGTCAACACCTGGCTGAAGGGCAGGGAGCGTTGGTTCTGTGTGTGATGGAAGACGTTGGCAGCCATGTGTTTGCTGGCCTAGTATACAGGTTCTGATTCTAAATGCACTTCGTTCAGGTGAGGTTTATACATGGGGCGACAATGATGAGGGACAGCTGGGAGATGGAACCACCAATGCCATCCAGAGGCCTCGGTTGGTAGCTGCCCTTCAGGGTAAGAAGGTCAACCGTGTGGCCTGTGGCTCAGCACATACCCTCGCCTGGTCGACCAGCAAGCCCGCCAGCGCTGGCAAACTCCCAGCACAGGTGAGTCTGGGCAGGCTGGGTGGGTCGGGGGCGAGCAAAGTGTCCTCCTGTCACATGCTGCATCCTGTTGTTGAGTGTTTACAGAGGCTTCTCGGTGAAAATAATTCAGGCTCAGTAAATGTTAACCAAACAGTGTATTTACGAGCCTCGATATTTGGCTGGTTGTGGTGGCTCATGCCTGTAATCCCAACACTTTGGGAGGCTGAGGTGGGCGGATTGCCTGAACTCAGGAGTTCGGGACGAGCCTGGACAACATAGCAAAACCCTGTCTCTACAAAATTGGCTGGGCATAGTGGCGTACACCTGTAGTCCCAGCTACCTGGGAGGCTGAGGGCTGAGGTGGGAGGATCGCTTGAGTATGAAAGGTTAAAGCTGCAGTGATTGCACCACTGCCCTCTTGCCTGGGTGACAGAGTGAGACCCTTTCTCAAAAAAAACCTTAATATTCATGCCAGCCAACATTCTGTGTGTACGGTGTGTGTCACCTTCTATATCTTATAACCCTCACCAAACTGTTCTGATGTACATGCCTCACACTTCTTAGTAAATATATTTGTATAGACTAATTTTTTTTTTACAGTCAAACTGGACAGAATATTATTTAAAAAGCAGCACTGTGAGGTTTTGTAAAGCAAACTCAGAAACCATAATACTTCTCTGGTTTTGAAACAATTGTTTTCAGAATCCTTAATGGATGCCACACTGTGGCCCCCCTGTGCCTTTGGTGCCTGAGGGGCTGAAGGCCGTTTCTGTGTTCCAGGTCCCCATGGAGTACAATCACCTGCAGGAGATCCCCATCATCGCACTAAGGAACCGCCTGCTGCTGCTGCACCACCTCTCCGAGCTCTTCTGTCCCTGCATCCCCATGTTCGACCTGGAAGGCTCGCTCGACGAAACTGGACTCGGGCCTTCTGTTGGGTTCGACACCCTGCGAGGAATTCTGATATCCCAGGGAAAGGTATTCGAGTGGCAGTCTTTGCTCTAGGGGAAACTGGTGTCTTCAGTACATTGTAACCCGACAGAATTCCTGTC
Organism: Colobus angolensis palliatus; assembly: GCF_000951035.1. NCBI lineage: Eukaryota > Metazoa > Chordata > Mammalia > Primates > Cercopithecidae > Colobus > Colobus angolensis. The sequence goes on along the minus strand of NW_012115278.1, from coordinate 3,864,868 downwards.
CTGGGAATAGAACACATAGAATACGGCTCATTCAGCAAATGTTCACGGAGTGCCTCCTGCATGCCAGGCTCTGTTCTGGGTACTTTATATCAATGAGAAAACAGACAAAAATGGTCCTCCCTTTTGGAGTTTATATTAAAAACAAACAGTATGGTGCTTCCTCTCTGCTTCGTAATCTCTGCCTCTGACCACTCCAGAAGGATGAGGTGGGCCTTCATAAACTAAGCCTTTGTTCCTGCGGTCCTCCTCTGCCCGCCTGGCCTTGTGGCATTATGGCGAGTTCCACTGACACAGGAAGGCAGGCGATTGGACTGTTTCTCCCGGGATGTCCAGCAGAGGGGGCCAGGAGTCACAGATCGCTTACCTTGAAGGTCCATGCCTGAATGTGTAGAGATTGCTGGCCAAGTGAGAATTAACAGGGGGTGGTGAGTAATACAGTCATGAGTGAGGGCATCTGAAAGTCACCAGGCAGCTTTTGACCTGAAGATGTTGCTAATAATTGGAGCTTTCTAGAGGTTGGGTTAGTTTCTGGCAAGCAGCTTGACAAGATGATCTCGAAGGGGCTAATGATCCTCCAGTAGCGGCATCTCTGTGTAGGGAAAAGCTTCAGAATTGGATTGAGGAACACTAATCCTGATTGTGATTCTGTGATGTGTTTTGTTGTCAAATATCATGGCCCATTCTTAGTGATTTAATAACATTCAGATGTTTTGGAGTCCTGTCCCAGCAGGTTACTTTTTAAAGACTGGTTTTGTTTCCACTTGGCTAGAACGATTTCTGCTGAACAGGACTGGGGCATTCATTTTACTTTCATGTGTGCCTGAGGGTGGAGGTGGTGAGGCTTGTGTTTAATGGAAAGATCATCTCTCTGATGAGAGAGGCAGAAGAAATTGTGGGCAGGTAAAATGGATAGGAAATGTAATTTCAATTACTATTCAATAATAAAAAGTAGCAAACGATTAATTTTACCTTCTTTTTGTAATCCTTCAAAGTTGTGATGATAATAGGCAGTGCAGAGGTAAAAAACCTTTCTTTGCAGGGAGAAAAATGGTGAGAGGCGGGGCACGTCCCACCTGGCCCTGTGTGAGCGTTGTGCAGGCTGTGAGCAGGGCATGGGTGGGAGCTGGTGTGTGGTAGGGGAGCGGTGGGCAGCAGCGTCTGGCACCTGCTGAGGCTGCAGAAGGTCAGGGGAGTGTGAGGGCATCTGAAAGGGACCTGTGGTCAGGGACTGTGCAGGCAGCCTCGGTTCTGGTCCTGGGTGTGGTGAGGATCGGCCTCAGAGAGTGGGTGTTACTACTCCCGGTCCCGAGCACCAAAAGGGACTCTCCAGGAAGGTGGGCGGGCCGGCGACTAGGAGGAGAGGGGAGTGCTCCTGTGGAGGGGGAGCTGCCCTGGGGTCCAGGCAGGGCCCGTGGGAGCAGGATGAGTCTGGGCTGTGCAAGAGGCATGGGGCTGAGGTGCCTCCAGGATCCCCGTTCCGGGTCTCCTCTGGCGCTTGGGGCCCTCACCTCCTGCCTTGGAGCAGCTTGGAGTTCTTAGCCTTTGAACTGGGCAAGGGCTCAGCCTCCACTGAGGGACCCTTGTGCTCCTACAGCCCACCCCTAACTGAAAGAAGGCACGACTGGCCACTTGGCCAGGAGAGCTGAGACCCCTGCTGACCTCTCTCCTCCCTTTCCATTGTCACGGCTGCTTGCTGCATCCTGCAGCCTTTCCCCATGGGCATGGCCGACCTGCTCCCTCCTGGGGAAAGGCTGGGTCCTCACTGTGGTGCTCATGTTTGGCCACGCCCTGCTATCTTCACCCCGGACACTCCCAATTTCTTTTAGTGTGATCACAGCCAGGACCTCTGGTTGGCTCCACGGCGCTCCCTGGCCCTGTGGCTGCTGTGTGGCAGTCAGTGGTTTAACATCAGTCCCTGCCGCTGGTGGACTTAATGTTTGGCAGGGAAATCTTGACTTCGAGACCTGCGTCAGAGCAGGTGCTCGCCAGGCCCAGCCCTCCCTGTTCTGCGCCCTGCATATGCTGAGCTCTTCCAGCCTCCGGCACGCTGGTGGGTGGAGGTAATTCCCTGAGGGACCTGCCTCTTGGCTGGCCATTGGCACTGCCTGCCCTGACTTCTGTCCCTGTGCGCTTCAGTGCCAGCCTGGTCCCCTGCACCCTCACAGCTTGAGAAAAGGGAGCTGGCAGTTTTCTGTTCTTAAGGTCGTCTTCAAATCAGATCTTAAACAAAACTATGTCATGATTTCTCCAGGAGTGATGCTTTCTGTATCAGATTCTAAATTTTGTCTGTTTGATGTGTTTTAGGAGGCAGCTTTCCGAAAAGTAGTGCAAGCAACCATGGTGCGCGATCGTCAGCATGGTCCCGTTGTGGAGCTGAACCGCATCCAGGTAGCGCATGGAGAGACACGTCCTGTGCTTTTCTTGTAGCCTGACAGCCTTAGAAGTGATGCTTTCATGGGTGCCTGGGCCAGGACGAGAGCGCTGGTACCCTGCCATCCCGTGCACCCCAACTTTAAAGAGCAGGCGCCACCTTCTTTTTTGTGGGCTTCCTGTATGTGATGTGCTGGGCCTTCCAGGAATGTCAGTGTGTTTCTTTATATAGAAGTAATGAAGATTTATCTCAGTCCAAAAGCACAAACACAGGTCAGCAAGAATGGGGAAAATAAAATCAGCCCTCTTCCCACTGAATGATGATAACCGCTGCTGTTAAATTGGGAGGTGTGTGTCTGTTTGTTACAGCCAAAGCAGGATCACTGCCTTTTAAAATTTGCTGTGCTCCTCCCTGCCATGGAATAGGGCTCTGGGGCTGCTTGTGTTTGGCAGCTGCCTGCAGCCTGCTCCTCTCTTGCAGGAATGTGTCCTGGTTTACTCTGTTAGATTTCTCTGATGGTGCTAGGGGGCCATGCCCACTTTTCTGTGGTACAGGCAGGGCTATCTGGGTATGTCTTCAGTCGCCCCTTTTGTTAAGTTCTGAGAAGTGGAGTGGGTCACAGGCCCAGTGATAGTTTGATGATACATCCAATTACAGGTTATAAAAAAAAAAAACAGTTCATGCTCCCACTATCCTCACACCCTCCCCCCACCGGTAGTTTTCTTTGCCAGTGTCATAGGCCGGAGTTACTAATATGTCTCATGGGTAGTAGTCAAAGAAACGACTAGTAGACCGTTTGTAAGTTTATACTGCTTCAAGTCGATATAAACTCGCAGTTACAAACAAAGAGGAGCCTCAGCCCTGATGATGATAGCGTGCAGAACTTGACATTTAATGCTCAGATGAAACTGGCCTCGCCTCTTGGATCAGACACAGAGAGCCACGAAGAGCAAATTCTTTGTTCCTGTACCTTTGTATTAGCACATGATTTTTACCCTGATGTTGATTACATGACTAGAAATTGTTTCAGAGTTATATTTGGGGGCATGTTGAATTAAGACACCAGACTCTTGTCCTTTGTTGGACAGCTCATGTGACCACATTGATGGAACTGGTGTCTTCACTGACGTCAGAGTGTTTAATGCTAAACTGTACGTCAGTCATGTCCTCAAATAAATAGTTTGTTTAACTAGGTTCATAAAAAAGCTTTTATTTCCCTACATTGGATGATCGCTTCAGTTTGCTGTGCATCATAAACATTACAGCTTGTAAGAAAGGCCAGCCAATGGCTTCTGCATCGTCTAACCCCAGCGATTGAGTACGTCTCAACTTGCACCTCCCTCAAAACCGCACGCAGGCGTTTTGGGCCAGGGGCTCTCAGGGTGGATGTTCAAGCCCCCTCTTCAAGCCTGGGGGGCTCTGGGCATCAGCGAAGCTTTGATAAACTAGGATGCAGGTTAGGCACCCTTATTTCTGTCTTTGTATCATCTGAAATTTTTGAGAAGTCATTACATGCTGAATGCCTCTTTCCTACGCATCTTGCTATCCCCAGCTTGTGTTACAAAAATGTTCAGTATGCAGTTGAAAAAACAAACTAGGTAAATGGCAAACAAATTTATATTAGTCCTTCTGGCCAAGCGTGGTGCACGCCTGTAATCCCAGCACTTTGGGAGGCTGACGTGGATGGATTGCTTGAGCCTAGGAGTTTGAGACCAGCCTGGGCAACATGGTGGAACCCCGTCCCTACAAAAAGTACAAAAATTAGCCAGGTGTGGTGGTGGGTGCCTGTTGTCTCAGCTATTCAGGAGGCTGAGGCAGGGGGATCGCTTGAGCCTGGGAGGCAGAGGTTGTAGTGAGCCAAGTTCATACCGGTGTATTCATTCCAGTCTGGGCGACAGAGCTAGACACTGTCTCAAAGCAAACAAAAAACAACTTATATTGGGCCTTTTTTTTTTATTTGAGACAGAGTCTTGCTCTGTCGCCCAGGCTAGAGTGCAGTGCAGTGGCGCAATCTCGGCTCAACTGCAACCTCCACCTCCCAAGTTCAAGTGATTCTCCTGCCTCAGCCTCCCAAGAAGCTGAGATTACAGGCGTGCGCCACCATGCCCGGCTAATTTTTTTTGTATTTTTAGTAGAGACAGGGTTTCACCGTGTTGGCCAGACTGGTCCCGAACTCCTGACCTCAGGTGATCCACTCGCCTTGGCCTCCCAAAGTGCTGGTATTATAGGCGTGAGCCGCCACGCCCGGCATCAGGCCTTCCTAAGAATCAGATAAACACCCTTCAGCCTAGTGTGCAATGTGGATTGACGTCTGGGGGCTGCTGTGGCTCAGCCACGGCCCCGGGTGCCATAGGTGGCTCCTTCCCGTTCAGGGTAGCATGCCCCTCCCGAAGAGAGGAAATTTTCTACAAATGTGGAAATAGAAGTGATTTTCTGCCCAAAACTGAACATGGAGAAAAACATTCTATGAATTCAAGGTGTGCACAGGACACCAGCACGGAGCCAGGAAGGCTGCACAGGCGCCTCCATCCCGCCACCCCACGCCTGTGACGATGCGCTCAGGGCACCCCTCCCAAGGGGATGCCGTGGGAGGGGCTCTCATAGCTGTCTGTGGAAAGTTGCGGAGATGCCAGAACACAGATCATCTTACTGGAGGGTTTTGTTTGTTCGGAATTTTATTTAGTTTTATAGCAGGATCTGAACGTCAGTACATAAAAACTTTTTTACACTTAAAAATTTATTACAGAATTATTACATGCACATTTCTGAAAATTTAGGGACTTCATATTAAAGACAGTTAAAATCATCTGTGTTTCTATTGAGCAGAGAAAGTGCTGTCCCACAGGAGCCTGTCTCCTTCCAGGATCATGGCTGCTGTTTTCTGCAGCCTCTGAGCGCAGACGGCCTCTACTAGTGGGTGCTGTCACGGAGAAGAGGCAGCCCCGTGGGCTTCGGGGAGCTGGGTGCACCTGTCCTCTCACACGGCCGCCGTGACACAGGACATGTCCTGTTCTTTTCTTGTAGCCCAGTCTCCTCTGGGCATGATGGAGCCTTAAAAAGCTGCTGCGAGTTTCCAGGAACTCACATCTGTGAACACCTAGCCAAGTGTGTGGCACACAGACAAGTTCATTCTACAGGCAGCTGTGGCTTCTGTCTTTCTTCTTGTATTTTTAGTCTTGGTTATGGCAGCCTGTGCTGTAAATTGTTTAAACTCAACTTTATGTGAGCTAAAGATAAAGAGGCTTCACTGGAGGAGTCATCAAAATACATTCTCAGGACCATTTTTTCTTCCATTTTTCTTTTTGACATGCTTCCAGACTGGGCTTCTCAGATGATTCTGACACACAGCCTTGGCCACCTGCCCTCCGATGCCCCGAGGTCCTGCTGTGGCAGGGGCCCTAGGGCTCCTGCCTTGATGTCTTTGGGAATTGGAGTCCCCTGAGCCTTTGGAAATTGTAGCTTAGGATGAGAAGGATGGGCAGCGAGAGTGACTGCCTGTGTTGGGGAGGCTGAGTGGCCCCGAGGCTTGGAAGTGGGATGGGCGGAAGTGGATATGGGAAAGGGCTGGCCCTGGCCGAGGTACTCACTGTATCCGCTTCAGTCTCAGGGGCATTGGGTTGAATCTCTGAGTGCCGGGAGTCTGTTCTGGTCTGCTGGGAGAGCTGCTTTTGGAGTTCCTGGTGTCTTATTTCCTGAGGTCATGGCAACATGGTGAAGTGGCGGCAGTGCATAGGGTGTGAGAATGGTCCGTGCCAAGGTGATGCTGCTAGGCCGCAGCTGTAGACGTGGTGGTAGTGTGTGTCATGTTGGAAGGTGTGTTCGTTCAGACACACTAGTCCTAGGGGCTGCTGGGCATATCACTGGCGACATGCCCAATGGGGTGAGGGCAGCGGTCTCGGGTGTTCAGAGTCGAGCGCCCTGGATGGTGGGGTCTGCAAGCAGGTGCGTGACCAGGGAGGGGTCCATGCACAGTGCCTCCTCCTCATGCACTCGCCAGCTCCGCGTGTCCCTGGCTGTGTGTTTCCTGCTGCGGTAGCAGCCTCACGCTTGCTTGCTTCCTCCTCTCCAGGTCAAACGATCAAGGAGCAAAGGTGGGCTGGCCGGCCCCGACGGCACCAAGTCTGTCTTTGGGCAGATGTGTGCTAAGATGAGCTCCTTTGGTCCCGACAGCCTCCTCCTTCCTCACCGTGTCTGGAAAGTCAAGTTTGTGGGTGAGAACTTGCCGGGTGTGCTGGAGCACCTGTGTCCCTGGCAGTGGTTGCCTGAGCCCACGGGGAGCACAGAGGCCACATGGTGCGGGAGCGTTGGGACTCTTCACACAGGACTGTGTGAGGGGACTTCAAGTGGCTGCTTCTCCCCTGCAGGTGAATCTGTGGATGACTGCGGGGGTGGCTACAGTGAGTCCATAGCTGAGATCTGTGAGGAGCTGCAGAACGGACTCACACCCCTGCTGATCGTGACCCCCAACGGGAGGGATGAGTCTGGGGCCAACCGAGACTGCTATCTGCTCAGCCCGGCCGCCAGAGCACCTGTGCACAGCAGCATGTTCCGCTTCCTGGGTGAGCTTCTCGGCCGCTTGAACTGTGTTGCTGTGCCCTGTGCCTGCTCTTGAGTTAAAGTGTACCGTCTGTTTGAGGAGTAGCAGTAGATGTCTTGAATATCTGCTTTTAGTTTTTGAGACTAAAAACTAATAAAATGTTACCAATAAAAATGACTTTTAGAGCCAGGCACAGGTGGCTCACGCCTATAAGCCTAGCCCTTTGGGAGGCTGAGGCTGGTGGATTGCCTGAGGTCAGGAGTTCGAGACCAGCCTGACCAGTATGGTGAAACCTCGTCTCTACTAAAAATACAAAAAAAAAAAAAAAAAAATTAGCTGGCTGAGGTGGCATGCACCTGTAGTCCCAGCTACTCAGGAGGGTGAGGCAGGAGAATTGCTTGAACCCAGGAGGCAGAGGTTGCAGTGAGCTGAGGTCGCACCACTGCACTCCAGCCTGGGCGACACTCCGTATCCAAAAAAAAGAAAAGACAAGACTTTTCATGTTGATGGTGCATTTCACCAACACTATGGAAGCGAACAAGGTGTGCTGTTGACTTCCGTGCCTAGCATTGAGGGCCTGACGGAGGTGGACCGTTGGAAGCTCTGTGCATGGTTACAGGCACTGGCAGAGCCAGCGGGCCCTGGCCACGTGCTGAGGACTGGAGACTGCCTTGAGCACTCAGAAAATGTGAGATTCTGTTTCTGCATCTTCCATGTTTATCTGAGACTTGGGATCAGAGGGGAGTGAGGTCTTCACCATTGGCCAGTCCCTCCCTCCTGTCCCACTGAGGGTGTGCAGTGTCCTCGGCTGTGCGTCCCACCACAGCCAGCACCTCCTGGGCAGGGCTGGAGCTCCCTGGAGGACACTCCCATGGGGAAGTTCCAGCTCTTTGCTGTCAGAAGAAGAAGAATTGGCCTCTGTGTGGCTTAAACTAGTGTGTGTGCAGAAGAGGTGTGAAGAGTTAGAGGCTTATAGGCACAAAAGGAAATGACAGATGTAGAGGAGGACAGATGGTCTTGAGGAAGGGCCTAGACCTATGATGTGGGTGTTAAACGGCTTCAGAAGGTTCTGAGGCCTCAGTGTGGAGCTGCTGCCAGTGGCGTGTGTGTGAGCGGGAAGTTTTGTCATCCTTCTCAAGTGTCCTCTGTCACTTGTGTCCTGAATGACCAGGTGTGCTGCTGGGCATTGCCATCCGAACCGGGAGTCCCCTAAGCCTCAACCTCGCTGAACCTGTCTGGAAGCAGCTGGCTGGGATGAGCCTCACCATCGCGGACCTCAGTGAGGTAACTCCCTGGGGCGCAGGCGGGGCCTCTGGGGTCTTGTTTTTATTATTATACTTTAAGTTCTAGGGTACATGTGCATAGCGTGCAGGTTTGTTACATATGTATACTTGTGCCATGTTGGTGTGCTGCACCCATCAACTCGTCAGCACCCATCAATTCATCATTTATATCAGGTATAACTCCCCAGTGCAATCCCTCCCCCCTCCCCCCTCCCCATGATAGGCCCCAGTGTGTGATGTTCCCCTTCCCGAGTCCAAGTGATCTCATTGTTCAGTTCCCACCTATGAGTGAGAACATGCGGTGTTTGGTCTTCTCTTCTTGTGATAGTTTGCTAAGAATGATGGTTTCCAGCTGCATCCATGTCCCTACAAAGGACGCAAACTCATTCTTTTTTATGGCTGCATAGTATTCCATGGTGTATATGTGCCACATTTTCTTAATCCAGTCTGTCACAGATGGACATTTGGGTTGATTCCAAGTCTTTGCTATTGTGAATAGTGCCGCAATAAACATACGTGTGCATGTGTCTTTGTAGTAGAATAATTTATAATCCTTTGGGTATATACCCAGTAGTGGGATGGCTGGGTCGTATGGTACATCTAGTTCTAGATCCTTGAGGAATCGCCATACTGTTTTCCATAATGGTTGAACTAGTTTACAATCCCACCAACAGTGTAAAAGTGTTCCTATTTCTCCACATCCTCTCCAGCACCTGTTGTTTCCTGACTTTTTAATGATGGCCATTCTAACTGGTGTGAGATGGTATCTCATTGTGGTTTTGATTTGCATTTCTCTGATGGCGAGTGATGATGAGCATTTTTTCATGTGTCTGTTGGCTGCATGAATGTCTTCCTTTGAGAAATGTCTGTTCATATCCTTTGCCCACTTTTTGATGGGGTTGTTTGTTTTTTTCTTGTATATTTGTTTGAGTTCTTTGTAGATTCTGGATATTAGCCCTTTGTCAGATGAGTAGATTGCAAAAATTTTCTCCCATTCTGTAGGTCGCCTGTTCACTCTGATGGTAGTTTCTTTTGCTGTGCAGAAGCTCTTTAGTTTAATGAGATCCCATTTGTCAATTCTGGCTTTTGCTGCCGTTGCTTTTGGTGTTTTAGACATGAAGTCCTTGCCCATGCCTATGTCCTGAATGGTACTACCTAGGTTTTCTTCTAGGGTTTTTATGGTATTAGGTCTAACATTTAAGTCTCTAATCCATTTTGAATTAATCTTCGTATAAGGAGTAAGGAAAGGATCCAGTTTCAGCTTTCTACTTATGGCTAGCCAATTTTCCCAGCACCATTTATTAAATAGGGAATCCTTTCCCCATTTCTTGTTTCTCTCAGGTTTGTCAAAGATCAGATGGCTGTAGATGTGTGGTATTATTTCTGAGGACTCTGTTCTGTTCCATTGGTCTATATCTCTGTTTTGGTACCAGTACCATGCTGTTTTGGTTACTGTAGCCTTGTAGTATAGTTTGAAATCAGGTAGCGTGACACCTCCAGCTTTGTCCTTTTGACTTAGGATTGTCTTGGCAATGCGGGCTCTTTTTATATTTAGAAAACCCCATCGTCTCAGCCCAAAATCTCCTTAAGCTGATAAGCAACTTCAGCAAAGTCTCAGGATACAAAATTAATGTGCAAAAATCACAAGCATTCTTATACACCAGTAACAGACAAGCAGAGAGCCAAATCAGGAATGAACTTCTATTCACAATTGCTTCAAAGAGAATAAAATACCTAGGAATCCAACTTACAAGGGATGTAAAGGACCTCTTCAAGGAGAACTACAAACCACTGCTCAGTGAAATCAAAGAGGACACAAACAAATGGAAGAACATACCATGCTCATGGATAGGAAGAATCAATATCGTGAAAATGGCCATACTGCCCAAGGTTATTTATAGATTCAATGCCATCCCCATCAAGCTACCAATGAGTTTCTTCACAGAATTGGAAAAAACTGCTTTAAAGTTCATCTGGGGTCTTGTTAACAGGCACATCTGTTCTGCGGGTCTGGTCAGGCTGTGAACTCTGGCCTAACTCGGTGCCCAGGTGATGCAGAGGCTCCTGGCTGTGGGCTGTCTTTGAGTAGCGAAAAAAAACAGATCATCTACTTTCTGGTGTTTTGTAACATACACTGTCTTGTCAGATAAGGAAGCTCGCCGCCTCCCCTGTGAAGAAGCTGAGCTTTTGGGAAGCCAGGGGGCCGCAAGTCAGGCTTGCACAGGAGGCTCTGTCCTGGGGCGACCACAGCCAGCTCATCCCTCATGGCTGTGTCGTGCCTCGGCTGCAGGGCGGGAATCCTTGCTAGCCAGTTGCTGTAACTTTCTCAGTGGTTAGTTTGAAGCACTTGACTGAACTGTGAATTCTTCGTTCAGCTCCTTGGGTGAAGTACTCTCTCGTTGCTCCTCTTCTGTCTTGGTGTGTGCTGTGTAATTGCAGCCTCGAGATGCGCTTGAGGCTGACCCCGGCTCCTGCTTGACAGAGTGTGCTGGGTGGACTGGGATCTGGGGTAGAGACGAGCCCTGAGTCGACACATGGGCTTTCTTTTTCTCCTTAAAAGGTTGATAAAGATTTTATTCCTGGACTCATGTACATCCGAGACAACGAAGCCACCTCGGAGGAGTTTGAGGCCATGAGCCTGCCCTTCACGGTGCCGAGCGCCAGCGGCCAGGACATCCAGCTGAGCTCCAAGCACACGCACATCACCCTGGACAACCGCGCGGAGTACGTGCGGCTGGCGATAAACTACAGGTTGGTGGTCATCTGTCTCTGTTGCATTGACACAGATAGCGAAAGTAGCAGAAGATGGTTGTGTGGACATGTGTGTTTTTCAGGAGTATCATCCACAGTACAGTAATGGATTTGGCTGCAACTATTGCTGATCTGTGGGTATGAAGCTTATTTTGTGATCAGGGTCGGTGTTTATTACTCCTAGCTCTAACCAGAATACCCAGATCAACAAAATCCACCCATTTGGGTCACTGCACCTGAAGAGGCCATAGTTTTTGCCCCTGTGTGCTTTCTTTGTTGGCTTCCCTGGGACAGGGCTGTGTCTGGGGCTGTCTCGACTCCCTCCAGGCTGCTGGAGTGACACAGAGCAGCCTTCGCCAGGTGTCCAGGTGTGACTGTGCACAGGCCTTTGGGCGCCGTGATTCAGGCTTGGCCGGTCATTACCACCACCCACAGTTTCCACTGCTTGTCCCATGTCCCCTGGAAGCACCTGAGAGTGTCTGGATGAGGCCCCATGTGGTGGGTGTGCCCTGTGGGCTCTGGTGGGGGTGGTCCTGGCAGGTGTCCTGGGTGGTGCTGTCCCCCGTGTCGTGTCTGCTGTGGGTCAGACACATGGCGTCTCGGGCCTGTGGCGGTGCGTGTGTCTTTCCCCTCTTGGTGCTGGCTTCTCCTGGGGTATCCAGTGGATACTAAGAGTGGTGGCTTGGGGTGTGTGTAGCTGTGGGTGGTCGTTAGGCTGTACCCCATCTGCCGTATGAGATGAGCCGAGTGTCGGGAGAAGTTCTGCAGTGCTGAGCTGCTAAGCATTCTCATGCCATCTGGAGCTGGTGCTGTCCTCCCAGCCGGGAAGTGTGCGGCCGCAGTGCTGCGTGCCAAGGATTGGTGTGAGCAGAACAAAGTCAGTGTCACTGAAGACAGAAGTGTAAAGTGAGCTTTTTCTTCCAGACTCCATGAATTTGATGAGCAGGTGGCTGCTGTTCGGGAAGGGATGGCCCGCGTTGTGCCTGTCCCCCTCCTCTCACTGTTCACCGGCTACGAGCTGGAGACGATGGTACGCTGACCCCCAGGTGGGGCTGCCCTGCAGCTGCCTTTTGCCTGCTGACCCACAAATCAGTGACAGTAGTTCAGAGTCAGAGCCTTGCCCTGTGTGTTGACTGAAGGGAGGGCACTCTGAGCGCGTTCCTCCACCCGCCCGCAGGAGGCTGTATGCGGGCCCACCCGGAGCCCCCAGACCTTTCCCTGCCCCAAACAGGCCTTGGTGTAGAGAGGGAATGTGGTGGAGTCTTGCGGAAATGCCAGGGTGGGAAGCATCACATGGCCCTGACAGACATCCTCCTGCAGGTGTGTGGCAGCCCTGACATCCCCCTGCATCTTCTCAAGTCCGTGGCCACCTACAAAGGCATCGAGCCTTCCGCGTCGCTGATCCAGTGGTTCTGGGAGGTGATGGAGTCCTTCTCCAACACAGAGCGCTCTCTCTTCCTTCGCTTCGTCTGGGGCCGGACGAGGCTGCCCAGGACCATTGCCGACTTCCGGGGCCGAGACTTCGTCATCCAGGTAGGCTCCTGGCTGGGCTTGGCAGCCCTGGGCTGATGTCGGCCAGTGGTGGCCAGGTCCTCACCCACGGTCCTGCAGCACATGGAAAAATGGGCCTCTTGTGTCTTCACAGAAATGAAAATGGAAAATCTAACTTCTCTGATGTGAAGGCTCAAAATGTTATGATTATGTGTTTTGGGTACAATTACCTGTTTTTTTTTGAGACGGAGTCTCGCTCTGTCGCCCAGGCTGGAGTGCAGTGATCGGGTCTCAGCTCACTGCAAGCTCCGCCTCCCGGGTTTACGCCATTCTCCTGCCTCAGCCTCCCGAGTAGCTGGGACTACAGGCGCCCGCCACCTCGCCCGGCTAGTTTTTTGCATTTTTTAGTAGAGACGGGGTTTCACCGTGTTAGCCAGGATGATCTCGATCTCCTGACCTCGTGATCCGCCCATCTTGGCCTCCCAAAGTGCTGGGATTACAGGCTTGAGCCACCGCGCCCGGCCTGATTACCTGTTTTTTAAAAATGTATCTGGCCATCCCCAGAATACACCACTGCTGTGTCAGCCCACTCTAGGTTTCAAACACATGCAAAGCACTCGCTCAGTTATCTGGTCGAATTAGGTGAGTCACTAAGTAACATGCTACATGCTGAGAAAAATGAGGCTGCTCGTAGGATTGAGAAGAAGGGTTTTGCTTTGGGTTCCAACTCTGTGGGCCAGGGGTCAGAAACAAGCTCGCCGGACCTGCCGGGTCACTGAGAGGGGGTGGCCTAATGCCCCCGCTCTCTGTTGGGACCGTAACAGCAGTGCCTGGGTGGATGGATCCATAGGGTCCACTTTTCCCAGCATGTGCCCAACAGAGCCTGACCTGCGTCTCTACCAGGGTTAGAAAAGTGGCGTCTTTCAGGGTCACCTTGGAGAGTATGCATAGTTTTTTATCTTAGAAGGTCAGTAATTCTTAGTTTTTGTCCATAATTCTTGCTGTTTCTTAGTATCTTAATCTGTAGTGGTCAAAGTTGGGCTGGTAGACTCGTGAGGAGCTCTCCCATGGTCACGTGCCTGGCCCTCCGCCTGCCAGGCCTCCCTGGGCCCACAGGGGTGGTGTGGTCCTGGGGCCCTGTTCCCGGGATGACCATAGAGATTCGTCGTCTCCATAGTGAGGTGCTGTTTCTTACTCCAGGTTCTAGGAATTAGTTGCACCTTGTTACTCCTAAAGTTGGTTGGATTATGTTTTCTGCTGTTTTGTTCTTAGCAAAATACATGGTTTTGTGAGCATGAAGAGCCTAAGAGTACAGTAAAGTAGACTGCAGCCGTGTTCAGTTTCTGATCGCGTCATATTTCTGCTCCACAGGTGTTGGATAAATACAACCCTCCAGACCACTTCCTCCCTGAGTCCTACACCTGTTTCTTCTTGCTGAAGCTGCCCAGGTATTCCTGCAAGCAGGTGCTGGAGGAGCAGCTCACGTACGCCATCCACTTCTGCAAGTCCATAGACACAGATGACTATGCTCGCATCGCGCTTACAGGAGAGCCGGCCGCCGACGACAGCAGCGACGACTCAGATAACGAGGACGTCGACTCCTTTGCTTCAGACTCTACGCAAGATTATTTAACAGGACACTAAGATGGGGACATGTCCTTGTGAAAGGAAAGCCTGAGCCAGGCGGCAGAGCGCTCGCTGCTGTGTAGACTGTAGGCTGCCTGGTGTGTCTGATGAGAAGCGTCTGTCCTGGAGCCAGGCGGGAGGAGGGCTGGAGAGACTGACTGGCCGTGCTGGGAATGACAGTGGAAAGGTCCGCCTGTGCGCGTGGAACACTGTGGACGCTCAACTTCCAAGGGTCTCCTCACCCGTAATGCTGCATTACATGTGGGACTGTGTTTACACAGTGTGTAAATGTTTATATAAATAACGAATTGCAGCATCCCCAAAATGAATAAAGCCTTTTTACTTGTGGGTGCAATCGAGTTTTTTCTTTCTCCTTTCTTTCAAGTGTCGTGAGTCGCCTTGATTGTATATTGGAAGTAACTGTGTAACAAATCGTTATTATAAATACTTCAATTAATTTTACTCTGAATTTGTTTATTAAAAGCCTTTTGAACATGATTGATCAGTATTACTTGAATGCAGCCAGAGGATATTTAAACCAAAATGAAAAACCAGAAGGCCATTTGGTGTCCCCTCTCCCAGGTGTCCCCTTTTAGCATATGCATTATGTCATCTGAATTGAGGCCTTTCTGTGAACAGCGTCATAACTTCTATCATGGAAAGTGTACTATATATAATGTTTGTGTCATGTATATGCCTAAATTTTAATTATCTATAAATAAAACATCTGTCATAAAAGTGTAGGCTGAGCTTTCTTAACCAGTTAGACTAGCACCAGGGGATATACTGCAACCAAAAAGTCAGTCAGTCCTTGATAACAGCAGTAGGTGAGATTTCAGCCAAGTTTAGATTTTTTTTGATTACAGAAACCAAACTCAAGTCACAAGTGATCAGGAGAATGGAAGGTTCCAGGGGACCAGCTGGTGGCAGGGGCTGAAGGGCTCTGGAGCCTTCAGGGTTTCCTCCGACTTCCTCCCCAGTCCCATGTGTCTGCACAGCCTTGGCTTCTCCTTTCATTGGCCTGGGCTGAGAGTCTTCAGTCCGGACAGCCATGGTACACGGTTTGGGCTGCTTGTGTATGGCACACACTCCTGTCTGCAAAGGGTAGGACTGAGAACCGGCTAGGAAAACTGGCTGGCAGGTCTAACGTGTTAGAGCTTGAGCTGAACAGTATCAGATTGAGGCAGAACTATGTATTTCACGTTGGGAGACAGTTTATTCAGGGACACAATGTTTAGCACTCACACACAAGATCCAAAGAGGGGAAGTTTTTTTTCTGGGAACCTTTCCAGGACAGAATTGGTAAATGCCAGGATTAGTCTATTTTCAGCTTAGCTCAAAACTTCCATAAGCTGTGTGGTATTATTTTTGTTAATATCACCAACCCTTTTGTTGTCAGCTTTTGCGGCGTAACAGAATTGCCCCTGAAGTCGGTGAGAAGCAGCGTTTCTCACTCGCGTCCCTGGCTGGGCTGGCCTCAGCTGAGGGGCTCTGGGCCTGCGGTGGGCTGGCCTCAGCTGAGGGGCTCTGGGCCTGCGGTTAGGAGCTGCCAGGCTTCACATCTCTCTTCTGGCTTCACGTCTCTCTTCTGGCTTCACGTCTCTCTTCTGGCTTCACGTCTCCTGGCTTCACGCCCCTCTTCTGGCTTCATGTCTCTCTTCTGGCTTCAGGCTTGTGTATCACGGTGGTGACACAGTTGTAAGAGGGCCTAGAGCTGCACTGTCCCCTCCACCCACTTTCCATTGGCCAACCCCCAAATCAGGCTGGCAGATGCCTTCTGCCTCTAGAACATGGGTTCTCAAAGTCCTGGCTGAGGACCCCTGGAGTTCCTGAGGCCTTTTCAGGGTGTCCAAGAGAGCCTCTCTCTCCGATTACATCTCTGTGAGGCCAAATTTTCTTCACCTCCTTCCACCAAAACAGCTCACAATGTGGGCATGCACAAAGAGAAATGAGAATTCACCTGTCTCCTGTGAAAGGAAAGGAAAATCTCCACCTGCAGGCTCACTAGGCCAGAAGAAAAGGGTGAGCTTGAAAACAGTCACATAGGAAACTGCCTTTTCATTCTGTGCCTGAAGGACAACGTAAAGTCACAGCTCATTGCTCCGTAAGGGACTAGACACTAGAAATTGCCCATACGCCCATTCCCAAACCAATGCGTATTTGCCTTCTTCCTCCACTCTACGTTGACTGTATCTGATGTAAAGTGCAGATGTACTGAGCATGAGCCGAATGTGTAATTGACTCTTCCTCTGCCCCCTACGAGTCAGCAAGCGCTCATCAAAGCCTCACGAGGATGTGCCCCACTTCTCTCATTTTTCCTACCCTCCCTCCTTTTTATTCTTTCCTCCTTCCCTTCCTGCCATTTTCCCCTTTAAATATTGAAATCCTCAAAACTCTTGGGAAAAAGCCCTGGACACAGAGCCTGCTGTGGCTTGTGTCTCTTTCCCTGGCACGTCCTCAGCTGTGGCAAAATCAGCCTCTAAATGGATTGAGGCCTGTCTCAAACAGTTTTTTGTTTTTTTTTTTTTTT
>NW_012115278.1:3840061-3840414 GCF_000951035.1 Colobus angolensis palliatus | reverse complement strand
AGGGAGGCGGCGGCCCCGCCGGGCGCACGGGCTGTTTCCATTCTCAGCGAGGACGCGGCTCAGGCTCGGGTTTCACCAGGAATCCGCGAGTGGCGTAGAGAGCTTCGGCGCTCCGTGCACTGTGCGCTGTCTTGACTCGCCAAAAAAGAAACCAGAAAAACACGCAAACCAAGTTCGCTTCGACAAGAGAAGGGAGAAATCTGGGGTCTGCCCTTCCTTTGGAAAAGCCGAGGTTCACCGTGAGCGCCCCTCTGAGCGGCCCCGAGTTGAGCTAGCGGAGTGGGGAGGTCCCGGCGCCCCGGGGATGAGGCCTCACGCCGGCTGCGCCCCGGGACCTCCGCGGGGATCCGTCC
>NW_012115278.1:3834423-3838736 GCF_000951035.1 Colobus angolensis palliatus | reverse complement strand
CACACTGCCCACACCCCACACAGTCGCGCACACACACACCTGCCACACACGTACACACACACCCATGCGTACACCCTCCCCCTACCACACCCTAGACACAAATACACCAAAACACACCCACACATACACCCCCCCAAACACACACATACATACACACAAACACATAAACCCTATACAGATACACATACACCCCCCCACACATACATCCTTCACAGACAGCCCATCACACACACACCCCGACGCACACATACACCTCCAAAACACATACATCTTGGCCCTGCCACATACACGCACCTTCACACACACACACACACACCGTCTTCCCTACCCTCTCCCCACCGCATCCCCCTCCCCACACTGCGTGGAGCTGGGCAGGTGGGCAGGATGGGGAGGGAGAGCGCTGGGCCTCTGAAAAATTGGAACAAGGAAGGCCCCCCCAAAGGCCTGCCCTGGATGGCCTGGATAGGAGGATTGGGGCCTGAGGACATCCCTGGTCACTGCCAGGGACATGCCATGGTGGCCCACGATGTCAGGAAGGGCCAGGCCCGCCGGCAGCCAGTCTGGAGAGTGAGTCCCACACCGGGGTCCTCCAGGCCGAATCGCGCAGACCTCACTCCTCCACCAGTCTGCGCTTTAAATAGGGGGTCGCTCAGGGCTGCAGTGAACTGGGACCACGCCCCTCCCTGTGACCACGCCCCTCCCTGCAGCCTGGGCTGCACAGAGGGACCCCGTCTCTAAAACAAGAAAATAAAACAGATCGTTTTACAAAGGTGAAGGGGTCCTCTCTGTATGGAGGCCAGCTCCAAAGGGTGGGAGGCTTTTGTCTGCAGGACCTCCTGGGCCTCATTTCTCATGGGATCCAAATGGAAATGGGAACACACGCACACAGATACCAACTACCCGACATCCAGAATCAACAGCAGGCACCTTGGTCCCTCAAGCTGCAGACTCCCGTGTCCAGCCTCGCTCCCCGCTGGAGCACCAACTCTCAGGACCCCACTTTCTTCCCACCCCCGTGGGCCTGGCCTCCCCATTCTCCTGCCACCCAGGGCTGCCCCACCCCACGGAGCCTTCAGCTCAGGACCACCAGGGACTTGGGCCGGCCCCTCCCGGTCACAGGATCCACCCTCTTGAGGATGAAGTTTATGACCATTTTTATTCCTGAGTTGGTCCTGGAGTTTCCGCCCATCCCAGTCACTTTTCAAAATTGGTTTTTTCCCCTACACACAAATGAGACTTTCTCTTTTCCTCTAATTCATTAAAAGAAAGACGTTATTAATCAGATGTAGAGAGAAGCCCCATATATACCCATCCCACACATGTAGCCTGCCCCACTGCACACGCTGCCCGCCAGATTGGTCCACGGGTTACACCAACACACCAGCATTATCCAGAGGCCTCGGATTACATCAGGGCTCGCTCGGGCAGTGCCTTCTGTGGGTTTGCACGAATGTCTAATGCCCTGTATCCGCCTTACAGTATCATACAGACTAGGGCCGCTGCCCTGAACCCCCTCCACCAAGTCATCCCTCCGCTCCCCACTAGCCCCCGACAGCCACCGATCTTTATACTGTCTCCATAGTTTGACCTTTCTAGAAGGTCATCTAGATGGAATCAGGCAGTATGTAGCCTTTTCACATTGGCTTGTTTTACTTAGTAATCTGCATTTAAGATTCCTCTGTGTCTTTTCATGGCTTGGTAACTCATTTCTTTTTAGCTCCGAATGATAAATATTCCATTGTCTGGATCCACCCTAGTTTGTTTATTCATTCACCTCCTGAAAGGCATCTTGGTTGTTTCCAAGTTTTGGCAACGACAAGTAAAACTGCTATAAACACCCGGGTGCAGGTTTTGTGTGAACGGAAGTTTTCAAATCATTTGGGTAAACATCAGGGAGCATTGGTTGCTGCATCATATTCTAAGAGTGTTTCATTTTGTAAGAAACTGCCCAACTGTCTTCCAAAGTGGCTACACATCTTGCAGTCCCACCAGCAATGAGTGGGAGTTCCTGTGACTCCACAGCTCATTACATTTAAACATGCCTTTAAAGTCCAGAATTTAAGTTCAGAAGCTAGCACCAAGCCCTCGTTATTCAGCTCCTGCATCCTTGGCTGTGGTAACTTTAAAACATGGCTCCTGCCGGGCGTGGTCGCTCACACCTGTAATCCCAGCACTTTGGGAGGCCAAGGTGGGTGGTCAAGTGATCGAGACCATCCTGGCCAACATAGTGAAACCCCGTCTTTACTAAAAATACAAAAATTAGCTGGGCGTGGTGGTGCCTGCCTGTGGTCCCAGCTTCTCAGGAGGCTGAGGCAGGAGAATTGCTTGAACCTGGGAAGTGGAGATTGCACATGCACACAAAAGCCACACCACATCCCAGCCCTCTGCTTGGAAGTAGCCACCTTTTGCTTTTATGTCTGATTCCAATGATGCTGTTCTTTTGCGAAGAACATTTAGTGGGGGCCTTATTTTGGGATTTCCTTCTGGAATTTCCGGGCCAGCCAAGAAAAGTATAATTCGATTTCATATCTTGTTTGGGACCCCAATCTTCATGCTCAGCTTAGGAGAAACCATGTCATTTCTGAGACTGGCCCCAATCACTTCTAACTGAAGAAGCGCGGTGCCCCTTGAAGGCAAGTTTGGCCATTCGAGTCACACACAGGCTTCCACTGATGCATCTGCGGGCAGCACTCACTCTCAGCCACCAGGAAAGGAAACCCCATCTGGCCCTGACTCTGACAACCAAGGGGACTGACTGATGGCAGCTAAGAAGCCCGGAGACAGTGAGCATGTGGCTGTGCTGGGTGTGGGTGCCTGTCTGCTCCTGGGGCGGGGGGCTTCATCACCGCACAGCTGCCCCCAGGGCTAGGACACATAGATTTGGCTCACCCGAGCCAGTCCCTGGCATGGAAGTGGGTTTTCTCCATTACTGTGGCCACTCAGGGCCTATCCCTGGAGCTGGGATAGGGTTGCTCCCTCCCCAGACATTCAGCAGTTACACAAAGAACTGTGACCTGCAAGGCACAGAGAGCCACACGCTTGGTGGCAGCTGTCCTGGTGGCGTTTCACAGCCCTCGTTTCGACAGATCTGCGTGCACACCAAGAGCCTTCTGCCTGCCCAGGGAGCCTTCCCCGGGCTCTGTGTCTTGGCCTCTTCCTGCCCTGTAACAGTGTCCCTGAGGCACTGGGAGGGGAGCAGCTGCAGTGATGAGCGAGGATGAGACAGTATTTCTGGGACAGGAACCGGTGCGTCGGTGGTCACGGGTTCCCGGGCGCCACCATCCCACAAGGATGGGGTCACCGTGCAGGCTGCTTGCCAGCCATGTCCACACCTAATGCACACGGCGGTCTGAACCGATGGGTCTGCACACGCGACAGTGAATGTGACCTCAGAGATCTCGGGCGTTCCTGCAGTCAGGCCCCTGGCTGGGAACTTCGGTGTTCTGGAGCCTGCCATGCTGAGGTCATCCTCCATCCCTGCTCTCAGGGCAGCCCCGGGCCATCCTGTCGCTGGGCAATGTGCTTTGTTACAAGGCATGAGACCTCTTTCAGCTCTGCGGATGCGGCCTCTCACTTCCTGCCAACTCCTGTGCAGGGCCTGGCCACTGTAGCTGTGTGTGTGTGTGTCTCTGTGTTTGTGTATCTGTGTGTATCTGCATGTCTGTGTGTGTATACCTGTGTGTCGGTGTGTGTGTCTGTGTGTGTATACCTGTGTGTAGCTGTGTGTGTGTGTATCTGTGTGTCTCTGTGTTTGTGTATCTGTGTGTATCTGCATGTCTGTGTGTGTATACCTGTGTGTGTCTGTGTGTCTGTGGGTGTGTGTATTTGCGTATCTGTGTTTGTACATCTGTGTATCTCTGCGTCTGTATCTGTGTGTCTGTGCATGTATCTGTGTATGTCTGTCTGTGTCTATGTATCTGCGTTTCTCTGTGTCTGCGTGTCTGTGTGTGTCTGTGTATCTGTGTGTCTGCGTGTGCGTATCTGTGTGTGTGTATCTGTGTGTATGTGTGTCTGTGTATATCTGTGCCTGTGTATCTGTGTGTGTGTCCGTGTATCTGTGTATCTGTGTGTGTCTCTGTATCTCTGTGTGTATCGTATCTGTATCTGTGTGTCTGTACCTGTGTGTGTGTATTTGTATATCTCTGTGTGTCTATGTGTCTGTGTGTATATCTGTGAGTGTATCTGCGTGTATCTCTGTGCCTGTGTGTGTCTCTGTGTGTCTGTGTATCTGCGTGTGTCTTTGTGTCATCTGTGATTCTGTGTCCTGTATCTGTGTGTCTGTGTATTGCTGTGTCTCTGTGTGTATCTGTGTG
>NW_012115278.1:3831525-3833894 GCF_000951035.1 Colobus angolensis palliatus | reverse complement strand
AGCTTTCTCTGAGTTCTTACTTCGAAGGCTGTTGCTCCGCTCACCATCCAGAGCGGAGATTCGGACCTTACACTAACTCCCGGAGAAAGACCAGCAAGTGGGCAGGTAAAGTGCACTTGCTCCGCGGTCGGGAGGAAGGAGGCGAGGAGCCAGCCTAGCCTGGGACCAGGCAGGGAGAGTTTACACAGCTCCGGCTGAGTCGCAGCTTAAGAAGCAAGGCAAGTTCCCCTAAAGGTCAGGGCGCACAGACGGGTGCGATGGAGCAGACCTAGCGCGGCTGAGTCCGCCTGGGCCTGCAGCGGCAGCAGCTGCCCCCTGAGCCCCCCCACCCCACCCAGCTCCCTGCCAGGCGACCCAGGAAAAAGTCGCCCCCTGGTGGGCCATGAGGTCATGGGTGGGGGGAGTTTGGAAGCGTTCAGACAGCAAATGTTCCACTTGAACTCCAGGGCAGCATCTGGCACAGAGGGGCCTCCAAGCCGTGAGCCGTGGTCAGGCGTTTCCTTAGAATGGAATGCACTGGAGTGAAAACACTAAATCCCTCAAAGCCGCTTCTCTTTACTGTGGTCACACACAGTGAAATCAGTGGGCATTAGTGCAGCTAGCTCTTTCCAAGGGCACAATGTTAAGCACAGGCAGCCTGGTGTGTGGACGCTCTGGGTTTGCCGACCCAGGCAGGGGCCAAGGCTCAGGACAAGTGCCCGGTGCTCCCTTCCCACAGGGCGAATCATAGCCTGGGGCCCGGTGGTGAAGCTCCCCAGGTGACTCTAACGCGCAGTGCACTTGGAGGAGCACTACTTAGACCAATGTGATAGTCTACAATGTGTAGATTTAGGGTGAGTGATTCTGTGGAAAAGAAACCCGAGGCTGTTAGCAGTTGTGGGCAGCTGCTGTCTACCCAAACCAGCTGCGGTTTGCTTGCTTGGTGACGTGAGCTTCGCGGGGCGGGCATGGTGTCTGCCATCCAGGACCCTGGGACGGGGCCAGCCAGGGCGAGGAGCTGGGCATTGAACGCATCTGGGGAAACTACCTCTCTTGGAAGAAATAATGAGGATTGAACCTGAACACAGAGGTGAAAGAGCTGAGTAGACTGCAAAGAATTGCACAAAAACTGCTTGCTCTGCAAATTTAGTTTACAACACTTGAGTGCAGTTCACATCGGCATAATGTGATTTAGGATCATAAGTCCCTAACATTTCATTACACTGATGAAAAGCAAATGCCTATACTGTTCTTGTTTTATGAGAAGACCAGAACCTCCAGCCCCTGGGGCAGCTGAGATCTGAGGATATCAGGAATACAGGAATGGGGAGTTCCTGACTGTGGCTGGAGACCCAGCAGCATGACACCTGTGTCACCTGGGTCCCGTTTCTATGCTGGAGTGGCAGGCAGCAAGGAAATATTTTGAGTTTGAGGCCATATGCATGTTGGAAAGGTCACTGTGGCTGGGTGGTTGGGAGCAGCTGGGGGGGGGTTGTCAAGAAAGCCACTGCCAAGGCCTTCCCACTGAGTGTGGTTGCCAGGCCCGGGCAGGGAAGCACTGGTGAGTTGCGGGGGGATTCCCCGTTGGTGATGGGTGATGGATGGTGGGATCAGTCACCAGGGCCCCTGGGAAAGGCCAGGTGTGGCTTCAGCACTCTAGGAGTTTTGGGTACCTTTATGTCTAGGGACACAAGAAAGTAGATGGACACAGTGGTTTGGGCTGCAGAAGAGAGCTAGGGGGCCACCTGTCCACAGGTGAGGATGAGGTCTCTTGGGAGAGTAGAGAGAAAAGGGAGGCTTTTAATTGCTAGTAGTGGAAAAAGTGGCTTGCAATGGAGATAAAAGCTACCACAGAGGGGAGGAAAGCCCAGAGCCTGGAGGCTGGGGCAGGATCCGGGGCAGGGGCTGACCCAGCGTAGCATTCCCCATATGCTGGAAATGTGAGAAGAGACTCCACAGGCGGAGCTCCCTCAGCTCCTTGGGGCCTCTGGCTGTACCAGCTCATTCGCTGGCTGTTGGTTTCTGCAGTTTGGATTTGGGGTTCTGTCACTGACCTGCAGACAGCAGGCTTGTCGCGGGCTGTGGCTCTTGCGCCGGCCACCCGCGGGACCCGAGCAGTTTCGGCGGAGCGCGGCGGGGTCCGTGTGGGTCAGACCCGTGGGGAGGTGCGGCTGGCGCACCTGTGCTCTCGGTCCGGCCACCCACTGAGGCGTCGGGGGGCGCATTCCGCAGGGCGGCGGGGAGCAGGTGCGGTGTTTCGAGGAGCGTGGGACACCGTTTCCAAGCTGGCCTGAAGGATGGGCGAAGGGACACCGAACTGCAGCGGCAGAGCGTCGGGCCAAACTGCCGGCAGCTGGGGCAGCAGAGGGGGTTTTCGGCAGGGGCGCCGC
>NW_012115278.1:3830613-3831405 GCF_000951035.1 Colobus angolensis palliatus | reverse complement strand
GGCCCCCTCCCGGGCCCCGCCCCTCCTGCCAGGCTGGAAGGCGGCGAACTCTTTTAAAACCAGAACAGAAAACAGATGGAAAGCCACGATGTTTGGCTTAACGTTCTGGAAGCTTTTAACCAAGTTCACATGTTGCAAAATCCACCTGGAGGGATCTACGGTCACACTCGCGGCCTCGGTCCCGGCCCGAAGTAGGGGGGGGGCAGCGCGCCCTACACTGCCCTCAGCGGGACACTCTGTCCCAGCCCAGGGCCGCCTGAGGAGGAGGCTGACCCCCGGACCGGCTTCTTCAGGCCTTCTTGGCCGCAAGGCTCTCCCGCCCCCTGCCTGGGATCCGGGAACTAGAAAGAGTGCTTCAGACGCAGCGCTGCTGCGGGCACGGCCAGGCTCCCGAGGCACGGCCACGCCCCCGGCTCACAGCCACGCCCCAGAGACAGACCGCCTCCAATGACAAGCCACGCCCCCGGAGACACGACCACGCCTCAGGAGACAGGGCCACTCCCCGGAGGCAAGCCACGCCCCCAGAGACGCGGCCACGCCCCGGAGACAAGCCACGCCCCCAGAGGCATGGCCACGCCCCGCAGACAAGCCACGCCCCTGGAGACACATTGACACCTTTGCAGAAGCAGCCAGGCCCCCGAGACAAGGGCCATGCTCCGAGAGACACAGCCATGCCCTGCGGACCCAGCCAGGCCCCTACAAGCACAGCCAGGGGCGGTTTCTCGCTTAGAGGGACGCCTTGGGGCTGAGCAGCGCGTTAGGGACGATTTGGGGCCGAGCAGCGCTTTGTGG
>NW_012115278.1:3829440-3829771 GCF_000951035.1 Colobus angolensis palliatus | reverse complement strand
CAGGGCGGCCTAGCTGGGCCCTCCCGCCCTCCTGCCGGGCGCCAGCCGGGACTCCGCCAGCTCGACCTCTGCTCCGACTCCCTCAGACCCACCATGCCCGGAGCACTCAGCCCTGCGGCCACGGGCGCGCCAGTACCAGCGGGAACGGCCGGGGCTGCCTGGACCTGGGCAGGACGCGGTGACCCAGCCTAGCTGGAGCGCCGGCAGACAGCTCTCGGGGCGGCTCCTCCTTCACACCCGCACTGCTGGGGCCTTTTCTTGGGGTGAGCAGGTGACGGTGGCTCCTGGACCCAGTGGAGAAGGGCCCAGGCGTGGAACCCCGTCCCCTCCC
>NW_012115278.1:3827894-3829293 GCF_000951035.1 Colobus angolensis palliatus | reverse complement strand
AGGGCCGGCAGCCGCCCACATGAACGATTTGGGGTTGGGTGTGAGGACTGGAAGGTTCCACCGACTCTGTACCATCTTTTTTTTTTTTTTTTCCCCCTAAAACTAAGCCACAACCATCTATTTTTTCTTTCTAAAATTTGGTGACGACTTGGTCACTTCCGTGTGAGTCTTGCTTGGAAGGAGGGTCCTGGGCGCCGTCGCGGGGAGGACCTGGAGGGGTGGGGTGGGGCTGTCGCGCCCTCCGCCCTGTGCCGCTGGCTTACGGCCCACCCGTCCCACTCCCCCAGCTGCAGGTGTCCCTACGGGCGGGGGCTCTGCCCAGGGTGGCCCTGCCCTAGGCAAGTCAAGCGCATGTGGCCCAACAAGGCAAAGCCAGGCTGAAGCTGTGGTTCCTGTGAGAGTGCAGCCACGGGCTGGGGTGAGGGGAGGGTCACCCCAGAGGACGGGCTGTGTGGTGGGTGTTGGGATCCCCCAGAAGACAGGATGTGTGCTAGGGTATTGGGGTCCCCTAGAGGTTGGGCTGTGTGCTAGGGTGTTGGGGTCCCCCAGAGGATGGGCTGTGTGGTAGGGGGTTAGGGTCCCCCAGGGGTTGGACTGTGTACCAGGGTGTTGCTGTCCCCTAGGGGACAGGCTGGGTGTTAGGGTGTTGGGGTCCCCCAGAAGACAGGCTGTGGGATTGGAGTGCTCCATCATCTTCATGAAAGGCGATGACCAGGTGGGACCAGGAGGAGTTAGGATGTGTTTGGAAGAACTGGATGAGGAATGAGTGAGAAAGAGGGAGAGGTCTGGGTGAGCACAGGCCTCTGTCTCCCATGGAAAAGGCAGGAAGTGGGGTGGAATGAGAGCACCTACTCAACCCCGACAACCACTAATCTATTCCTCATTCATATAATTTTGCCATTTCAAGAATGTTGTAGTTATGGAATCAGAGTAAATGCTTTTTTTCACTGAGGATTTTCACTCTGGATTCCTCTGTGTTGCTGTGTATGAATTGTCTGTTCCTTTTGATTGCAGCCTGGTCCTCCTGGGCATGCATGCAGCACAGCACATTCCCCTAGGGACAGACAACTGAGTGGCTTCCAATTTTTGATATAGCTGCTATGAACATTCGAGTGCAGGGTTTTATGTGAATGAAAGTTTCGTTTCTCTGGGATTAATGTCCAGGAGTGCAATTGTTGGCTGGTAGTTGCAATTTTAGTTTTTTAAAAACTGTCAAACTGCTTTCCAGAGTGGCTGTGCCATTTTGCAGTCCCATCAGTGATGCAGGAGTGAGCCAGCCTCTCGAGTCCTTGGCAGCCGGTGGTATTGTCTCTGTTTTCTTTCTTTCTTTCTTTCTTTCTTTCTTTCTTTCTTTCTTTCTTTCTTTCTTTCTTTCTTTCTTTCTTTCTTTCTTTCTTTC
>NW_012115278.1:3817566-3827596 GCF_000951035.1 Colobus angolensis palliatus | reverse complement strand
TTAAATACCATATAATTCACTCATTTAAAGTATACAAATTCATACCTGTAATCCCAGGACTTTGGGAGGCTAAGGTGAGAGGATCATTTGAGCCCAGAAGTTTGAGACCAGCCTGGGCACCACAGCAAGACCCTGTCTCTACTGAAAATAAAAAATTAGCTGAGCGTGGTGGTGTGTGCCTGTGGTCCCAGCTACTTGGGAGCTGAGGTCGGAGGATCACTTGAGCCTGGGAGGACAAGACTGCAGTGAGGCGTGATTGCATCACTGCACTCCAGCCTGGGCAACAGAGGGAGACCCTGTCTCAAAAAAATGTACAGTTTAATGGTTTTTTAAAGTATATTCACTGAGTTGTGTGACCATCACCATGATCAATTTTAGAGCATTTTCATGAACCCAACTGAAACTCCGCGCTATTAGCATTTGTTCTTCATTTCCCTCCAACCTTATCCCCTCCCCTAGCCACAGGCAGCAACTAATTTATTTTATTTTATTTCCCTATGGATTTACCTGTTCTGAAGATTTTATGTATACATGCATTCAGGCAATATGTGGCCTTTTGTGACTAGCTTCTTTCACTGAGCATGTTTCCAAAGGTTATCCATGTTTTAGCATGTGTCAGACACCATTCATTTTTATTGTCAAATAATCCACTGGGTATATACACCACATTTTATTTATTTATTTAGTAATGGACATTTGGGTTATTTGCACTTCTTTCTTTTCTTCTTTCTTTCTGTCTTTTTTTTTTTTTGAGACAGAGTCTCGCTCTGTCACACAGGCTGGAGTGCAGTGGCCGGATCTCAGCTCACTGCAAGCTCCGCCTCCTGGGTTTACGCCATTCTCCCGCCTCAGCCTCCCAAGTAGCTGGGACTACAGGCGCCCGCCACCTCGCTTGGCTACTTTTTTGTATTTTTTAGTAGAGACGGGGTTTCACCATGTTAGGCAGGATGGTCTCGATCTCCTGACCTTGTGATCCACCGGTCTCGGCCTCCCAAAGTGCTGGGATTACAGGCTTGAGCCACCGTGCCTGGCCCTTTCTTTCTCTCTTTCTCTCTCTTTCTCTTTCGCTTTCTCTTTCTCCTCTTTCTCTTTCTCTTTCTCTTTCCCTTCCTTCCTTCCTTCCTTCCTTTCTTTCTTTTCTTTCTTTTCTTTCTTTCCTCTCTCTCTCTGTCTTTCTTTCTCTTTTTTTGAGACAGAGTCTTGCTCTGTCACCCAGGCTGGAATGCAGTGGCACGATTTCGGCTCACTCCAACCTCCACCTCCTGGATTTAAATGATTCTCCTGCCTCAAACTCCCAAGTAGCTGGGATTACAGGTGCCCACCACCATGCCTGAGTAATTTTTGTATTTTTTGTAGAGACGAGGTTTCGCCATGTTGGCCAGGCTGGTCTTGAACTCCTGACCTCAAGTGATCCCCCGTCTTGGCCTCCCAAAGTGCTGGGATTACAGGCATGAGCCACCGTGCAGGGCCTGGTTGTTTCCACTTTTAGGGTATTGTGAATAATGATCCTATTGTTATTGTACACATAATTGTGTGGACATACGTTTTCATTTCTCATGGGCATGTTCCTATACATGGAATTGCTAGGTCCTATGGTAGCTCCATGTTTAACATTGATTGATTTTTTGAATACTGAACCAGGCTTGCATTCCTAGAACACACCCTACTTAGTTATATGTGTAGTTCTTTTGATATATTACTGAATTCCCTTTGCTAATATTTTGTTAAAGATTTTTGCACCATATTCATGTGAGAGATTGGCCTGTAATATTTTTTCTTTGTACTGTATCTGATTTTGGTATCAGGGTAATATTGTCTTCATAAAACTCACTGAAGGTATACCTCATCTTCTGTTTCCTGGAAGAGATTGTATAGAATTGGTGTTAATTTAAATGTTTGGTAGAATTCTCTAGTGAAACCATCTGACCCTAGCAATTTCTTTTGTAAAAATTCAAATTTAATTTACTTAATAGAAATTATAGAGCTATTCAGATTACCTATTTTATATTGGATGAGTTGTAGTAATTTGTGCTTTTTGAGGGATCGGACTAAGTTTTCCAACTTATGTATGTAACGTTGTAAAATGGCAATCTAATATACCATTATTATTCTTTGATGTCTTCAGGGTCTGTAGTGGTATTTCCTGTTTCATTCCTGATATTAGTAACTTTCATTCCCTGTTTTTTCTTTGCCAGTCTTGCTAGAGGATTGCTAATTCTGTTGATATTTTCAAAGAAGCCACTCTTGGTTTCGTTGATTTTTTCTACTGTTTTTGTTGATTTGCTTTCTATGTCATTGATTTTTAATCTCAGCTTCATTATTTCTCACTTCTGCTTGCTTTGGGTTTATTTTCCTCTTCTTTTTTGAGGTTCTTGAGATGAGAGCTTATATTATTTTTTGAGACTTGCTCTCCTTTTGATACTAGCATTTATGCTGTAAACTTCCTCCCATCCCTGATTTCACTGTGTTCTGCCAATTGTGATATGTTGTATTTTCACTTTCATTCAGTTCAGTATAATTCTGATTTCCCTTGAGACTTTCTTTTTGCATCCCGGATTATTTGGAAGTATGCTTAATTTCTAAGGGTGCAGATTTTCCTCCTCTCTTTCTGTTACTTATTTCTAATTTGATTGCATTGTGGCTACAGAGTACTCTGTATGATTTCAGTTCTTTTCAGTTTGTTGAGGTTTGGTTCACGGTCCAAAGCGTAGTCTATCTTGGTGTATGTTCTTCAGGCACTTTGTAAGAATATTCTGCTGTTGTTGGATGGAGTGTTCCACAAATATTGATTTTATTCTGTTGGTTGTGGGTGTTGTTCAGTTCTTCTAGATCTGCAGTGATTTTCTGTCTAGTTCTATTAATTGCCGAGAGACAAATGTTTACGTCTGTAACTATAAAACTATAATAAATGTGTCTTTCTCCTTTTAGTTCTATCAGTTTTTGCATTAGATATTTTGCGGATCTGTTGTATTGTGCATATGTGTTTAGGATTTCTATGTCTTCTTGGTAAAGTGACCGTTTCATCACTACAAGATGCCTCTCTCGGTGCCTGGTAATTTTCTTTGCCTTGAAGTCTAGCATATGTTATGTGAATATAACCTCTCCTACTTTCTTTGGATTGATGCTTGAATGATACATATTTTTCCATCCTTTTGCTTGCACCCTACCTATATTGTTATTTAATTTTATTTTTCAACTTTTATTTTAGATTCGGGGATGCATGTGCAGGTTGTTACAAAGGCATGTTGTGTGACACTGAGGTTTGGTGTACCACTGGACCTGTCACCCAGGTAGTGAGCACAGTACCCAATAAGTAGTTTTTCAAGGCTTGATCTCCACCATCTCTGCCTGCTCCAGTAGTCCCCAGGGTCTGTTGTTCCCATCTTTATGTCCATGTGAACCCATATACTGTTATTTTAGAAGTAAATTTCTTACAGACCTTGCATAGTTGAGTCATATTTTTTTTTTTTTTTTTGAGACGGAGTCTCGCTCTGTCTCCCGGGCTAGAGTGCAGTGGCCAGATCTCAGCTCACTGCAACCTCCGCCTCCCGGGTTCACACCATTCTCCTGCCTCAGCCTCCCGAGTAGCTGGGACTACAGGCGCCAGCCACTTCGCCCGGCTAGCTTTTTTGTATTTTTTTTAGTAGAGACGGGGTTTCACCGTGTTCGCCAGGATGGTCTAGAACTCCTGACCTTGTGATCCACCCGTCTCGGCCTCCCAAAGTGCTGGGATTACAGGCTTGAGCCACCGCGCCTGGCCGAGTCATATTTTTAAATTCACTCTGCCAATCCATCTTTTAGTTGGTGTATTCAGACCATTTACATTCAATGCATTTTTCTGATATATTAGAGCTATGGGTAACCTGAACATTTTTTTAGAATTCCATTTTGATTTATCTATAATGTTTCTTGGTGTATCTCTTTTATAGCTTTTTAAAGTCATTGCTCTAGGTATTAAAGTATATATACACGTTACTTGTCACAGTCTACTGATGCCATCATTTTATCAGTTTGAGTAAAATCAAGAAAACATACCTCCTTTTACATCCTTTACCTTTCTCATTTGTTATAGAATTGTCTTGATGATTTCATCTGCATACATTGATAAACACATCAAAGAGTGTTATAATTTTTGCTTCAAATATTCAACAGAATTTAGGAAATTCCAGAGGAGAGGGAAAATATATTTACCTATGTATAAATGTTATTCAATAGCGTGTTATCAACAGTTGATGACAGAATTACTTCCATTCTCTGAATGAAAACAGCACATGATGCATCTGTTAAGAATCTTGCTAGGACTGACCTTTTGTTTTTTTCCTTTGAGATGGAGTTTCACTTTTGTTGCCCAGGCTGGAATGCAATGGTACAGTCTTGACTCACTGCAACCTCTGCCTCCTGGGTTCAAATGATTATCCTGCCTCAGCCTCCCAAGTAGCTAGGATTACAGGTGTCCTCCACCACGCCCGGCTAATTTTGTATGTTTAGTAGGGGTGGGGTTTCACTATGTTGACTAGGCTGGTGGCAAACTCCTGACCTCAGGTGATCCACCCATCTTGGCCTCCCAAAGTGCTGGGATTACAGGTGTGAGCCACCACACCCAGCCTGGACTTACTTTTTATTTTATTATTATTTTTTGAGACAGGGTCTCACTCTGTCACCCAGGCTTGAGTGCAGTGGCACAATCCTGACTCACTGAAGCCTCGACTTTCCTGGCTTAGTGATTCTTCCACCTCAGCCTCCTGAGTAGCTGGGACTACAGGCATGCACCACCATGCCTGGCTAAGTTTTTGTATTTTTAGTAGAGATGGGATTTTGCTATGTTGCCCATGCTGGTCTCAAACTCCTGGGCTCAATCAATCTGCCTACCTTGGCTTCCTAGAGTGCTGGGATTACAGGCGTGAACCACCCCTCCTGTCCTTACTTATATTCTTTTACCTTCCTGATGTTCTAAAATGTATTCTTTCATTTTCCCTTTCTGTTTGGAGAACTTCATTTAGTCATTCTTTTAGGGTAGGTCTGCTGACAATAAATTTTTAGTTTTCTTTAATCTAAAAACATCTTGATTTCTCTTTCACTGGATATAAACTTCTGGCTTGACTGTTCCTTCCTCTCATTACATGAAAAATGTTATGTCACTTTCTTCTGGCCACCATGGTTCCTCTCATCTGAATTGTTTTTTCCGTGTAGGGACATTTTAATTTCTCTCTTTAGGACATTTTTCTTTGCTTTGAGTTTTTAAAATTTTGCCTTCTATATGTGTTGGTGTGGATTTCTTTGGGGTTATCTTGTTTGGGGTTTGCTTAGCTTCTCAAATCTGTAGGTTTATGTCTTTTGCCACATTTAGGAAATTTTCAGCCATGACGTCTTCAAATACTTTTTAAGCTACATACTCTTCATCATCTTCTTCTGGCATTTGGATTACATGAAAGTTAGATCTTGTGTTACGGTCCCACAGGTCTCTGAGGCTGATAAACTGTTTTAGACTATATTTTCTCTATTGTTCAGATTGAGTAATTTCTATTGTTCTGTCTTCCACTTATTGATTCTTTTCTCTGTTCCCTCCATTTTACTGTTGAGTTCATTTTTGCATTTTAAATTTTGCTATTGTGTTTATCAGTTTCGTTTGGCTCTTATTTGCTGAGACTTTCTGTGTTTCATTTGTTTCAAATGTGTTTGTTATTGCTTGTTGAACCATTTTTATTTTGGCTGATTTAAAAATATTTTTTCAGATAATTCTAACGTCTCCATCATCTTGGTGTCATCATCTATGTTCTTGCAAGTGAAGATTTTCCTGGTTATCACTATGATAGGTGGTTTTGAGTGAAACCTGCATATTTTGAGTATTACAAGACTCTAATCACCACTTAAACCTTCTGTTTAGTTGGCTTCCTTTGACACTGCTCCAGCAGAAGGGCCTGACGTTGCTGCCAGATAGGGTTAGAAGTTCCGGTTCCCCAAGATGGG
Organism: Colobus angolensis palliatus; assembly: GCF_000951035.1. Classification (NCBI taxonomy): domain Eukaryota; kingdom Metazoa; phylum Chordata; class Mammalia; order Primates; family Cercopithecidae; genus Colobus; species Colobus angolensis. Next base: position 3,821,629 of record NW_012115278.1, on the reverse strand, counting down.
GAAGGATTCCCCCTTATTGCTGGGTGGGTGTGGGACCTCTGCCTCTTACTAGGCCTCTGCTGATATCACCCTGGCTGCGTGGAATGGGACATCTCATTACTGCTCATTACTGACCTCTAGTGACACCGCTGGGGGGTGGCCTCATTACTGCTGAGTAGCAGTGAATGCCCTGACACCCCATTTGGCCTCCTCTGACACCATGTCAGCAAGGAAGGAGAGGGGTCCCTTTTACTGCAGGGCAGGGATGAAGTCCAGGCTCCTCACATGGTGGTCCCCACTTAAGCCATTGGGGGAGGAGTGTGTAGGGAGGAGGTGGAACTCCCTAGCACCCAGCAACCGGTGAATGTCCAAACTCCCTACTCAACCTTTTACGAAGCATCCCGGTGAGGACTGGGGGCCAGGCACTGTGTAATATCCTCTGGAGGATGCCCACTCAGCCTTTGCTCTCCTGAGTGGATATGGGTCTACAGTATTAGGCTGCAGTAGAACAGATATTGTCTAAAAGCTTTCTGTCTTGCTAGGCTACCTATTTCCTGGTCCTTTGGCTGGGGGCAGGCTTCTCTTGGGGCTTTTTGTTCTAAACGTCAGGTTTTTAGTTGTGCTTAGCAGGAAGAACAGGGAAAAGTAGGTCTTCTCTGTCTTTCGGAAAACACCAGTCCTGAGCTGTGTATTTTTAGTGTTGGCAGATAGGACAGTACGTTTGTAGGACATTTGTAGGTACATTTGTAGTACATTCGTAGGACAAATGTAGGACATTTGCATGCCAGTTTGTGAGGTTCAGGATGGGGAGGGATGCAACAGTGCAGTCTGGCCGAGGGTGGGAGCAGGTGGGCTCCACTGTACCTGGCAGGGCTGTAGATAGGCGTGTCCTTGAGAGGCTGGGCTTTTATTCTCATTGCTTCTGGTTTTGCCAGCATGGCTATTCCGGGACGTTTTGCTCTTGGAGACATTCCTCACTGTCGCCCTACTGTGTTCTGAATCCCAGTGTCTGACTCCAGCTTGGGCTCTGGCTTGGGTTCCGCCAATAGGAGATTCTTCTGGGCGATTAGGGGATTAGGGAAGGGAGGATGCCCTGCTCTTCTTTGGGGTATCTCTTCTGGGGCTCCAGCTCCTTCTAGAAGTGCTCAGAGTAGCCTCTATTTCCTTCTTGGACCTTGGCTGATTCGGTCAGTAAAGGGAGCAAGAGGCAGAGGCAGCAGCTGGGAGTGAAAGGGGGATGGGTGTGTGGGGTTTAAGCGGGGAGTGAAGGACAGCAGGTGCGTATACTGCCTGGGGCGGTGTGGTGGGATTGCTGGGCAGTACTGGGGCCCACCTGGGGTTCCTCATATGATGTCATCTGCAGGCACAGGCAGCAAGGAAGGTTTTCTACAGCCATGTTCAGTGGCTGAGAAGGGTTGGGATTTGGCCATGGGTGGCAGACTCCAGGGGCCCATGGTCCCCACCTCCTGGTGTTCACACCCTGGTTTAGTCCTCTCCCTTTGAGTGTTGGCAGGCAGGACCCAGGACTGACCTCCAGCTGACAGAATACAGCAAAGTGGTGGATGTCCCCCTGACACGTAATAGCCTATAAAACTCTGCCTCACTGCTGCTCACTCTCCAGATGCTCCTTGTTGCCTGAGAAGGCAAGCAGACGTACTGGCGGAGCTCACATGGTGAGGATGCAGGAGCCTGCTGGGGTGAAGGGGGCCTCTGAGGGGGCCTCCTGTAACAAAACACCATAAACTTCTTGCTGGCCCACAGCCAGCAAGAAGCTGCATCCCCGAGTCCTGCAGCCACCAGGACGTGGATCCTGTCTGCACTGAGTGACCTTGGCAGCGGATTCTTCCCCAGTTGAGCTTCCAGATGAAATCACAGCCCAGTGGCCCCTTGAGATCCAAGCAGACAACCCAGTTGAGCCACCCTGGCCTTGACCCAGAGAAACTCTGAGATTATACACGTGTGGTTTTAAACCTGTGTACTTTGTGGTGATTTGTTTTGCAGTAATAAAAAACTCGTTTATCAGGTAAGTTTGAGAGAATGATTTGGGGCAAGTAAGAGGAGGATGTTTGCTGGACCACAGAGGTTCCACCAGGAAAGAGGGGAGTGAGGCCTTGGAGAAGGGACGTGGCCTGAAAGAGAGTGGACATTTGTTGTACTAAGGGTGGGTGGTATGTTCCTGTGTGAGTCCATTTGTGCTGCTGTAACAAAACACCATAAACTGATGACTTATGCCACAAACATCATTTCTCACAGTTTGGGAGGCTGTGAAGTCTCAGATCACAGCACCAGCAGATTCAGTGTCTGGGGAGGGCCCACCTCCTGGTTCACAGACGCACCTTCTTACCGTGTCCCCACACGGTGGAGAGAGGAGCCGAGGTCCCCCACGACTTTCAGAAGGGTCTGGAGAGCTCTACCCTCAGGGCCTCTCCAAATCCCAGTCACCTCCCTGACACCCCACCTCTGAATACCATCCCATCAGAGGGGAGGGCTTCAGGCTCTGAGTTTGTTGGAGGGCACATACACAGTCAGTTTGTGACAATTCCAATGGCATGTTCTTCTAAACAAGCTGGGTGTTTTAGGAGGGGCAGTGGCATCCTGGAATTGTCAATGGAGAGCAGGAGGACCCCCTCTGAAGTCTCAGCAGGACCAGCTACATAATTTGTGGGGCCCTTTGTTCAAAAACCAGGGAAAATGCCATTAATGGTACTAAAATATAAAGTTTTCCCCTTTCTTCCATTCTCTCTCTCTCTTGGCTTGTCATGGTGCTTTTAAATTGGTATTTAATGTCATTATTCTAAATAAAAAAATTTAAATTTTAAATTGTTACTTTTACTAGTCATTATATCGTGCCACATCATTTTTAAATGCAAATACTGAAACATTTAGCTCGTGTGTGGAATTTGTGGAATCAGACTTTTTTGTAGCTGGTGTGTACATTTGTACTTTGTTCTTACCAGGCAGCGGAACCATTGTATCAAACAAATGCAACTGCTTTATCTCACTTTTATGATACAAGAACATTCTGCCGACATGGCCTCCCTTCGGCTCACTGGTTTGTGAGTGATCACTCTCAGCATAAGTGGTTGGTTAAAGCAGGGAAATACCAACGGTGAGAAGGATATATGGACTTCCTTGGTCGTTCAGGTTTCTTCGAATGTCATGTCTTTCTGTATTTGAAGTCAGTTCTGGCTCCACCAGGAAGTGTGCGTCTGGGGCTGTCAGTGCCCTGTCTTACTCAGTGGTAGACACGACACGCCTTGTACTTGCTTTGAGTCTCAGCAAACTCCTGTCATCCTGGGTCCACTGGAATTCTGTGCTCCTAGGGCATTGTGAAGGTGATTAGGACTGGCGATGCACTATTGTGCTAACTCCAGCCCCAGCACGTGCCTCTGCATCTCGGTGCCAGAAATCCAACTCAGCCAAAGTGCACACTGAGTCCTGGCTTCAGGGCAACCCTGGACAGCAAACCAAGCGGCTGCAAGGCCAAAGGTCATTTCTGGTGCTGTAGGATGCTGGAAAAGGTAAAAAATAAAATGGTGAGTGGTTTGAAATATAAGCCCCAAAGTAGGACAGCATAACCTTCCAAGTATAGGAATAGTTCTTACTCTTATGGTGGGTATATTATATTCTCACCAGAAAAACATTAATTTGCTGAATGCAAAAAAATGTAAAAATCACAGAAGGGACAAAACCAAAGGAGAAGGACCCCGTGGGTGCCGTCGCCGTCCAGAGGCAGCCGTGTTTTGGAGGGTGTCTTTTGGGCTTCTGTTCTATGTATGTAATTCATAAATATTTATTTCAATAAAAACATCACAGTGTACTACGTGCCTTATTCCTTCCACATCCTTAGCATTTCCCAATAGCAAGAACCATCCCTTAGATCATTTTTAATGTAGCACGGAATTTCATGCTGTGCACACATCACAATTGACTTCACGAGCTCTCTGTTGCTGAACACTTAGGCCATTGCTAGCGTGTCCAGAGTTGGTTCCTTCTGGTGGGTTCTTGGGCTCGCTGACTTCAAGAATGATGCCGCAGACCTTCGCGGTGAGTGTTACAGCTCTTTTTTTTTTTTTTTTTTTTT
>NW_012115278.1:3790232-3817286 GCF_000951035.1 Colobus angolensis palliatus | reverse complement strand
AGGATGGTCTCGATCTCCTGACCTCGTGATCCGCCCGTCTCGGCCTCCCAAAGTGCTGGGATTACAGGCTTGAGCCACCGCGCCCGGCCATGTTACAGCTCTTAAAGGTGGCACAGACCCAAAGAGTGAGCAGCAGCAAGATTTATCCTGAAGAGCAAAAGAACGAAGCATCCGCAGCCCGGAACTGGAGCCCAGCGGGCTGCTGCAGCTGGCTGGGGGTGGGGGGGTGGTCAGTTTTTATTCCTTATTTGTCCCTCCCCACATCCTGCTGATTGGTTCATTTTACAGAGTTCTGGTTGGTCCATTTTATTACAGAGTGCTGATTGGTCCCTGTTCCAGAGTGCTGATTGGTGCATTTACAATCCTTTAGCCAGGAAAGTTCTCCAAGTCCCCGCTCCACCCAGGAAGTCCAGCTTCGCTTCTCGCTAGCGTGAGGTGCTCCTGCGTGGTTAGGACGCTGGAACCCTGGGGGCGCCTCCGTGGGAGCAGCCGTCCTACTGTGTGGACTTCCAGGGTGCACACGTGAGTCCCAGTGTGCCTTTCATCACGAGTGGCTTTTTCTGGCTGCCCTAGAGAGAAGACTGGCAGTGGAGCATGCCTCTGGAGGGCAGAGATGGCAGGCGGTACCCTGGCGCGCCGGAGGTGGAGCTCCTGCAGACGTCCGCGCCCCCTGGACTCGCTGAACTTGCAGCTGGCAAGCGCAGGCCTCCGCGGGGAGCCGGCGGGGCTGACCCCTCGCACTCCTGCCCCAGCGGGGCCGCTGGGCAGAGCTCCTGGGCTCCTGCAGGCCAGGAGTTTGCTTCATTCCTCACAGAGGGGAGGTGAGTTTAACATAGTGCCATCTTGTAAATGTGGACTTCACAAAGACTGGGTTTCCGTGAGCACCGTTCCCCCACGTTTGTTGTAGGAAAAATTTCCAGAAATTTTCCAAGAATTTTTCCAGCGTTAGATCACTTTCCTGGCTTAGTTTTTGATGACTGATATTTATAAAATATGATGAGCTTAATTTAGCTCCAAAAGATAATACAAATAGAAAAGAGAGTTTGTAGCATGAAGATTTAACACTTAATGTATTATTTAAGGTATTGCAATTATTCTGCAGTGTTGGAAAGTGTATGTCTCTTAGGACATGCTTTGTTTCTATACCTAGAGCAAGTGAAACTGAGAAGTTTCATGTCAGAAAAGTCAGAATTTACATAAAAGGAAATTTAAAAATTATTTCAACATTTATTTTAGATTCAGGGGTTAAATGTGCAGGTTTGTTACCTGGATATGTTGTGTGATGCTGAGGTTTGGGGTACGACTGATCACCCGGGTAGTCAGCATGGTACCCAATAGTTAGTTTTCCACCCTCCCTCCTCCCACCCCCATGTGGTCCGAGTGTCCCCTGCTGCCTTCTTTATGTCCATATGCACCCGGGGGTTAGAGCCCACTTATCATGAGAATATGTGGTATTTGGTTTCCTGCTCCTGTGTTAACGCGTTTGGATAATGGCCTCCAGCTACAGCCATGTTGCTGCAAAAGACGTTATTTCTTTCTTTAAGAGAACATTTTGATACATCTTTAAATATTTACTTATGTAAAGACGATGAATGGATTTTACATGTCAATCCTTATACTCCAAATCCGTAATTTGCAGTTCACGCAGATGTCCTTGTAATGAGAAAAGCAGCATCCTATGAGTAGATGTCTCTGCCTGTCTTTATTGGGGCATATCGATTACGTGGCAGATCTGAGGACCCTCGTTCCCACAGCCAGAGCCCTGACCCCTGCAGTACCGATGGTCTCTCCAGCCTTTAACAGAGCACCACAGAACTGGATGCAGGTGTGGTGTGTGCTGCTGCTGTGATCCTGCCCCCTCCAGGAGGAGCTCCCCAATGTGCGTGGTCATACTTTTACTGAGTGTTTCTACTGACTTAGAGTCTATGCTGTCGTTCTGCAAATGGTGAAACTTCGAGTTGCTCTCTTTGGCAACGTGTTTTGAGGTTTCTCTACGCTGATGCCTATAGCTCTCGTTCATTCTTGTGAAATCCTTGCATAGAATTTCATTATGTGAACATGCCACCATTCATACATGTTCTCCTGTTGGCGGCTTTTCAGTTTCTGCTCCTCACCCCCCAGCATATAGTATTAAAAACAGCCTGCAGTAAATGTTCTCTGTTATACACTGAATGTGTTTGTTTCTCTCAGATTCATATTGAATATTCTGAGAATTAACTTTCTCTGGTCCCATGTTGCAGGATCTTCCCCCAGCGAGAGGCTTGCCTTTTCCTTTGCTTTCAAGAGTGTTTTGTTGGGAAGTGTCTAATATGGCCGGAAGGACTGCGTGGCCGTGTGCATGGGGGGGCAGACGAGGCAGCAGGATTGTCCCAGCCAGGATGTGAGTGATGGAAGGCTAATGTTCAGCTTCCAGTGAGACAAGAATCAGGAAAACCAGATGAGTGTATTTCCAAGTTCTTTGACCTCACTTCTTGCTTTGATGTACGGTATACCAGGGGCAGACTGGGGCCCGTCATGAGCTCCACAGTCAGGGGGCCCTGGGCACCCAGGCAGGATTCCAGGTGGAGGAGAAGGGAGGGCGTGGAGAGGTGCTGACAGGTGCGGGAACGTGGGGGCAACAGCTGGCAGATGTGGTGGTCCAGTGAAGGGAGGGCTGAGGGTGCCCCGACCCCACAGCCTGCCCAGGGCACGGGGAGGGGGTGTTGGGATGGTACTGGCAACTACCTAGGCTGAGTGCGGAGATGCCAGAAGGTGCCACCTGTGTCCGCAGGCATGAGCCCTCACAAATGAGCAGCACCTCCCATGTAGAGCTTCTCCCAGGAGGAGGAGCAACAGGGAACCGCAGCCTCAAGGGGCAGCTCTCGGCACCACGAGGAGAATGGTGTGTTGGCCCAGCCCACCCACGGTGACGAATCTCGGGGGAAGGGCTCACTGGTGTGAATGTCTGAGTATGGAGGGCACAGGCTGTTGTCCACGTGCACCTAGGCGAGCCGCCTGAAACAGCACACTCCCGGACAGGTGTGGGGCCGTGTCACCTGGTGGCCATGTGTGCAGTATCCCAGCACTGTCGTCTTAAGCTGAAGGTTACTGAAGGGTTTTATTATATTTTGCCTTTCTTGTTTCATGAAAATAGGCAGAAAATGAAAAACAAAACAAAACAGTATTCTTATTAGAGAGAAGATACGTAAGTCTTGCAACCTAGCATAGGTGGGAGTCTTAGGTATGTGGAAACCAGCAAACCCCTTAGCCTCAGTGAAGTCAAACCCATCTATTACGGGTTCAGTTGTGGAGAATGACCAGAGTGAAAGAACACTATGAGATGCTGCAAATAGATTGCTTCAGACTGTGTTGAAAAGGTAATTTGGGGCACTGAACTGGCCTATGTTTTAGCTCTCAGGGAATCATCCCCTTGCAGCCTGGTTTTCTGTCGTTTGTGCAGGGGAGAAGCAGGCAGAGGCTGCAGCCTGCCGGGTTCCCTTTTTGCTTTGGCTCCCAGGCAGCTCAGGTGCAATTTCTTGGGTCAGCTTCATGACCTGTGTACAAACTGATAAGTCGGTATTTTCTTAAAATGATTAAAATCTGTGTGAAACAAGGCAAGATATACATATAAAGAAAGCTGGAAGGGAGAGTGAATTCATAATCTATTGCCAGGTAACAAATTTCTCCCAAACTTAGCAGCTTAAAAGAGTACATATTTATTTTCTCAGTTTCATGGGTCAGAAATCTGGGCACAGCTGACCTAGGTCCTCTGCTCAGGGTCTTCATAGGCTGGGACAAGTCGTCAGCTAGAGCCATAGCATCTCAGCGTTCAGCTGGAGCAGGATCCGCTTCTGAGCTCATCTGTGTGGTTGCTGGCCGGCTGTGGTTCTTCCTGGGCTGTTGGACGGATGGCCTCAGTTCCTTGCTGGCTGTTGACTGGAGGCCACCTCAGCTCCTTGCCAGGGGCCCACTCCCTCTGGGCAGGCACAAGGGATAGTCTTTTGTGACCTAATCACAAAAGGGGTTTGCCTGCCTTAGCCTCCCAAAGTACTGGAATTACAGACGTGAGCCACTGCACCCAGCCCTGTGCTTACAAAAGGGACGGAGTGACACCATCCCTTCTTCTGTATTCTGTTGGTTAGAAGCCAGTCGCTAGGTCCAGACCACACTCGGGGATGGCGTTGTGGGAGGGTGTGAGTACCAGCAGGCCAATTCCTGGGAGCCACTCAGGCACCACTGACCCCAGAGATGAATAGTGGTGAAGGAAATTGTTGTGGAAATGTTGGAAATGGAACACAAAGATGATTGGTATCTTTTATAGGAAGTGAAGGGAGGTCTGGAATCCTTCCAGGTTATCTGCATTTTTCACTGTTTGCAACTCATCAGAAAGCTGACAATAATGCAGATGACTCTTTTCCCTAGAAGTAAAGTTGGATTGTGTCTGTGGAATGCATTGTTCAGTTTTGCATTTATTTGTAAGTTCAGTTCAACATTGTCACCCAGGCTGGAGTGCAGTAGTGCAATCTCAGCTCACTGCAACCTCCGCCTCCCAGGTTCAAGTGATTCTCCTGCCTCAGCCTCCCAAGTAGCTGGGACTGTGCTACCACATCCAGCTAATTTTTGTATATTTAGTAGAGATGGGGTTTCGCCATGTTGGCCAGGCTGGTCTTGATCTCCTGACCTCTGTTCCACCGCCTCAGCCTCCCAAAGTGCTGGGATTACAGGCAGGAGCCACCGCACCTGGCCCAATTCAGCATTTCTGATTGCCCATGTATGTGTGTTTTTTTGCATCTTATCAGTTTCATCTGATTGATGAGTTAAACAAAAGATTGACCTGCATTCATTCTATGTTGGGATGAGAGTCATGGTTTTACCCTCCTTTAACAATGGTCCTATAACAGAGGGAACCAACCACAAAGATCTATGGAGAAAGCAGACTTCATTCTCTGGGCACCTGAACGCTTGTCTTTCGGACCCTGCACCTGCTCTGTGTGTCCAGCCCTGGAACGCTGCTGCACACTCCTCAGGGCTGTGTCCCCCCGTCTTTGCTGAGGACTTCCACCCTTTCGTTAGAGGAATACGTCTTGTCCATACAATCGTAATGACATGAAACACACAAAATTGCCAAATGAAAGATGAATTTTTTTATCCAATATGCTAATTTTATTCATAAAAAAGTAAGCACAGGGCTGGGTGCAGTGGCTCACGTCTGTAATTCCAGTACTTTGGGGAGGCTGAGGCAGGCAAATCACCTGAGATTGGGAGTTTGACACCAGCCTGACCAACATGGAGAAACCCCGTCTCTACTGAAAATACAAAATTAGCCGGACCTGGTGTCGCATGCCTGTAATCCCGGCTACTCCGGAGGCTGAGGTAGGAGAATCGCTTGAACCTGGGAGGCAGAGGTTGCAGTGAGCTGAGATCGCACCATTGCACTCCAGCCTGGGCAACAAGTGTGAAACTGTCTCAAAAAAAAAAACAAAACAAAAAGTGAGCACAGAGTGACACGCAGACTTCCCCACTCTCTTCACTCTCTCTTTCCCATTCACTTTGCCTAAAAATTAAATCTCAGAAAATTTTGAATCAATTTTTCTCTGTATCTCAAAGTAGTATGTAAGAACGACAGATATACTTAAATACATTTGGTTGTCAGATTGACAGACTTAAATTATCTATTTTTTTTAAAGTCAAGATTGTGTGGGAAGGTTTATTTCTAATCAGTGGAAAATGTAATTAATTTTTTCTAATTGTTTTCACAAATCAGGAATTAATTGACCTTAAAATTTGCCCTTTCAAATTTAGCTAATTATCTTTCAGTCTTCCACTTAGCAGGAATATATATGATAAAAGGTTGGCCAGGGAAGCAAATTAGAGAGAATATGTTAAAAATAATGAAGATAAATTATTTTAAGACAGCGTTTACTATCATGGATTAGTTACTGTATTTCATTAGTATCAAGTGAAAATAAATATATTGCTGAAAATTTGGAGGTTGAAGGGAGAGCATAGCATTGTGCCCCTAACACGGTCATTACTGTCTGCTTGCATTTATCTGTGTTCCCTTCTGGTCTTTCCTATATGTAATACAAGTTTTTACATAATTGTGCTCAGAGTGTATCTCGTGCTTTGTAGTTTCTTAAATGTAACAATATGTTGTAAATACTATCAGTGTTGCAGATTGCTCAAAGCTATTATTTTATATATTTCTAATTGAAGTATAATTTCACCAGAAATGGTGAGTAGATCTATGGGTTTTGACAAATGCATACAGTTGTGTAAATTGTCAGCAAATCAAGATCTGGAATATTTCTATCACCCTACAAAAACTCCTTTGGTCACTTCCTCTTCCCGTCAGCACTTGTTAACCATCAATCTGTTTTCTCTTTCTACATTTTTGCCTGTTTCAAGCATGTCAAATAAATGGAACCACTGAGTTTGGTTCTTTTACTTAGTATAATGCATTTGAGCTTCATCCAAGTTGTGTTTCTTTTTATTGCTGAGTGGAGCTGTGTGGACATATCACCCTTTATTTATTCATTCTCCTCTTGAAGGGCACTTGGGTTGTTCCCAAGTTTTCATAATTATGAATAAAACCAGTATAAGCATTGGCATACAGGTTTTTATGTGAATGTAAATTTTAATTTCTCTTGGATAAATGCCTAGGAATGAGATTGCTGAGTTATTTGATAAGTATGTGTCTAACTGTCTAAGCAGTGGCCAAACTACTTTCCAAGGAAGCTGTACCATTTTGCATTTTCACCTGTAGTGCATGAGAGCTCCAGTGCTCTGCATCCTTGTCAGCACTTAATATTGACTGTACTTTTAATTTTAGCCATTTTAGTAAGTATGTAGAGGCACCTTATCATAGTTTTATATATTTGAAGAGTGAGGTCTGCTTGTTCTCCTATTATGGGGTTTGTGATTCATTATATATTCTCAGCACAACTTTTTTTTATAAACTGCATTTTTCCCAATTATTTTCCAACAGTTTGTGGCTTGTCTTTGTACTATTATTTTTTGGTCTCTTTTGGAGAGCAGAAATTTAATTTTGGTGTTGTCCAATTTATCAATTGTTCTTTTATGGAGTGTTCTTTTGGTGTTGTATCTAAGAAATATTTGCTTAACCCAAGATCACAAAGATTTTCTCCTGTTTTTTCTTTTAGAAATGTTGTAGTTTTAGGTTTTACATTTAGGCATATAATCCGTTTTGAGTGAATTTTTGCATATGCTACTGGGTTTATTTATATTTTGCTTATAGATGTCCAATTGTTCCAGCACCATTTGTTGAAAAGACTCCTTTGTCCATTAAATTGTTTTGTGTCTTTGTCACAAATACATTGTCCATTTATCTGTTGATTTACTTCTGGACTCTCTATTCTTTTTTGAGACGGAGTCTCACTCTGTACCCAGCTGGAGTGCAGTGGCGTGATCTCAGCTCACTGCAACCTCTGCCTTCTGGGTTCAAGTGATTCTCCTGCCTCAGCCTCCCAAGTAGCTGGGACTATGGGTACCCACCACCACGCCCAGATAATTTTTTTTTTTTTTGTATTTTTAGTAGACATGGGGTTTCACTATGTTGGCCAAGTTGGTTTTGAACTCCTTACCTCAAGTGATCCACCCGCCTCGGCCTCCCAAAGTACTAGGATTACAGGCATGAGCCACCGCACCTGGTCCCCTGAACTCTCTATTCTTTTCCATCAGTCTGTGTGATTATCATGTCATGAATATCACACTGTCTTGTACCTTTATAAAGAGTTCTGAAATCAGATGGTGTGAGTCCTCCAGCGTGGTTCTTTCTCAAGATTGCTTTGGCTATTCGATGCCACTTGCCTTCCCACATAAATTCTGTCATCATTTTGTTAATTTAAATAACATTCCTCCTGGGATTTTTTTGTACCGTGTATGTGTGTGTGTGTGTCTGTCATTTTATCACTTGTGTAGCTTTATGTTACCCCTACTATTATCAAGATATAGACCTATTCCATCACAATCTCAGATTCCATGCAGAAATCCCTCACACAAACCCTTAAGTTACATACCCCTCCCCCTGCCATCTGTAACCCCTGGAAATCACTACTCTGTTTTTCATCTCTACAATTTTGCCATTTTGATAATGTTATATAAGTGAGATCATACATTGTGTGTGAAAATTTAAAATTCAACTTTTATTTTAGATATGGGGGTACCCATGTACAGATTTGTTACATGAGAGTATTATGTGATGTTGAGGTTTGGAGTATGAATCCCGTCACCTAGGTCATGAGTCTAGGACCTGATAAGTAGTTTTTTTCTTTTAAGCCACTCCCCCTTCCTGCATCCTCTAGTAGTCCACAGTGTCTATTGTTCCTGCACTCATGTCTGTGTGTGCTCAGTGTTTAGCTCCCATTTATAAGTGAGAACATGAGGTATTTGGTTTTCTGTTCCTGCATTAATTTGTTTAGGATTATGGCCTCCAGCTCTATCCATGTTACTGCAAAGGAGATGATTTCATTCTTTTTTTTTTGAGATAGAGTTTTTCTCCTGTTGCTCAGGCTGGAGTACAGTGGCTTGATCTTGGCTCACTGCAACCTCCACCTTCTGGGTTCAACCGCTTATCTCGCCTCAGCCCCCCAAGCAGCTGGGATTACAGTCGCCCGCCACCACACCCAGCTAATTTTTGTATTTTTAATAGAGACGGGGTTTCACCATGTTGGCCAGGATGGTCTCAAACTCCTGACCTCAGGTGATCCACCCGTCTCTGCCTAGCAAAGTACTGGGATTATAGGCATGAGCCACCATGTCCGGCAGATTTTACTCTTTTTTTATGGCTGCATAGTATTCCATGATATATATGAACTGTATTTTCTTTATCCAGTCTAGCATTGATGGACACCTGGGTTGGTTCCATGTCTTTGCTTTTACGAATAGTGTGGTGATGAACATATGAGTGCATGTATTTTTGGTAGAATGATTTTTCTTTTGTGTATCTACCCAATAATGGGATTGCTGGGTTTAATGGTAGCTCTCTTTTAAGTTATTTGAGAAATCTCCAGACTACTTTCCACAGTAGCTGGACTAATTTGCATTCCCACCAGCAGTGCCTAAGCATTCCCTCTTCTCTGTAGCCTCACCAGCATCTGTTGTTTTTCGATTTTTAAAATAATAGCCATTCTGACCGGTGTGAGATGGTATCTCATTGTGGTTTGGATTTGCATCTCTCTGATGATTAGTGATGCTGAGCACTTTTTCATATGTCTGTTTGCCACTTGTATGTCTTCTTTTGAGAACTATCTGTTCATGTCCTTTGCCTGTTTTTTAATGGGGTTACTTTTTTTGTTGTTGTTGTTGTCGTTGTCGGAATCGCGCTCTGTTGGCCAGGCTGGAGTGTAGTGACGCAATCTCGGCTCACTGCAAGCTCCTCTTTCCGGGTTCATGCTGTTCTTCTGCCTCAGCCTCCTGAGTAACTGGGACTACAGGCGCCCGCTACCATGCCCGGCTAATTTTTTTGTATTTTTGTATTTTTAGTAGAGACAGGGTTTCATCGTGTTAGCCAGGATGGTCTTGATCTCCTGACCTCATGATCCACCCGCCTCGGACTTCTAAAGTGCTAGGATTACAGGCGTGAGCCACCATGCCCGGCCGGGGTTATTTGTTGATTTATTTAAGTTCTTTATAGTTTCTGGATATTAGGCCTTTGTCAGATGCATAGTTTGTGACTCTCTTCTCTCATGCTGTAGGTTGTCTTTTTACCCTGTTGATAGTTTATTTTGCTGTGCAGAAGCTCTTTAGTTTAATTAGGTCCCACTTGTCAATTTTTGTTTTTGTTGCAGTTGCTCTTGGGGACTTAGCCAAAAATTAGTTGCCGAGGCTGATGTCAAGAAGAGTATTTCCTAAGTTGTCTTCCAGGATTTCTAGTTTGAGGTATTATATTTAAATCTTTAATCTATTTTGAGTTACTTTTTATATCTGGTGAAAGGTAGGGGTCCAGTTTCAATCTTCTGCATATGGCTAGCCAGTTATCCCAGCACCGTTTATTAAATAGGGAGTCTTCTCATTATTGGTTTTATTTCTGAGTTTTCTAGTCTGTTCCATTGGTCTATGTGTCTGTTTTTGTGCCAGTACCAAGCTGTTTGGTTTCTGTGGTTTTATTGTGTAGTTTGAAGTTGGGTAGCATGATGCCTCCAGCTGTGTTCTTCTTGCTTTAAGATTGCTTTGGCAATTTGGGCTCTGTTTTGGTTCCATGTAGATTTTAGAATAGCTTTTTTTTTTTCTCTAAATCTGTAAAGAGCGTTGGTAGTTTGATAGGAATAGCATTGAATCTGTATATTGCTTTGGGCAGTATGGACATTTTTATGATATTGATTATTCCAATCCATGAGCATGAAATGTTTTTGTATTTATTTGCACCATCTCTGATTTCTTTCAGCAATGTTTTGTAGCGCTTACAGAAATCGTTCAACTCCTTGGTTAGCTGTACTCCTAGGTGTTTCATTTTCTTTGTGTCTATTGTAAGTGGGATTGTGTGCTTCATTTCACTTCCAGCCTGGACATTATTGCTGTATAGAAATGCTGCTGATTTTTGCACACTGATTTTGTATCTTGAAACTTTACTAAAGTCATGTATCAATTCTAGGAGTCTTTAGGATTTTCTAAGTATAGGATCATATGGTCCATGAAAAGCGATAGTTTGACTTCCCCTTTTCTTACTTGGATGGCTATTACTTCTTCCTCTTGCCTGACTGCTTTGGCTAGGATTTCTAGTACTATGTTGAATAGGAGTGGTGAAAATGTGCATCCTTGTCTTGTTCCAGCTCTCAAGGGGAATGGTTTGAGCTTTTGCCCATTCAGTGTGATGCTGGCTATAAGTTTGTCATAGATGGCTGTCAGTATTATGAGATATGTTCCTTCAGTGCCTAGTCTGTTGAAGATTTTTATCATGAGGGAATGTTGGATTTTATCCAAAGCTTTTTCTGCATCTACTGAGATGATCATATGGTTCTGATTCTGTTTATGTGGTGAAACACATTTATTGATTTGTCTACATTGAAACAGCCTTGCTTTTTATCACAGGAATAAAGCCTGCTTGATCGTGGCATATTAACTTTCTAATGTGCTACTTGATTTTATTTGCTAGTATTTTGTCGAGGACTTCTGCATCTATGTTCATGAGGGATATTGGTCTGAAGTTTTCTCTTTTCATTGTGTCTCTGCCAGATTTTGGTATCAGGCTGATGCTGGCTTAATAGAATGAGTGAGGGCAGAGCCCCTTCTTGATTTTTTGGAATAGTTTGAGTAGTATCGATATTAGTTCTTTGTACGTCTGGTAGAATTTGGCTGTGAATCCATCAGGCCCAGGGCTTTTTTTGGTTAATAAATTCTTTATTACTGATTCAATTTCAGATGTTGATACTAGTTTATTCAGGTTTTCAATCTCTTCTTAATTCAGTCTTGGGAGATCGTGTGCTTCCAGGAATTTATCCACTTCCTCTAGATTTTATAATTTGTGTGCATAGAGTTAGTCATATTTGTCTCTGAGGATCTTTTGTAATCCTGTGGGACCAGTTGTAGTATCATCTTTGTCATTTCTGATTGTGCTTATTTGGATTTTCTCTTTCTCACATGTAGCAACACTCATAGGCTCAAAATAAAAGGGTGGAGTAAAATCTACCACGCAAATAGAAAATATAAAAGAGGAGGAGTTTCTATTCTTACATCAGATAAAACAGTCTTTAAACCAATAAAAATTAAGGACTATGTAGTGCCCTTATTATTACATAGTAAAGATACAATTCAACCAGAAAACTTAACTATCCTCAATATCTGTGCACCCAACCGTGTAGCACCCAGATTCATAGAACAACTTACGGAACTGTAAAAAGGCTTACAGAACCACACCATAATAGCGGGAGATTTCAACACCCTATTGACAGTGTTAGATAGATCACCAAGTCAAAAAATGAACCAGAAAACTCTGGACTTAAACTCAACGCTTGACCAATTGGACCTAATAGACATCTGCAGAACACTCCATCCAACAACCAGAGAACGTACATTCTTCCCATCTGCATATGGAACATAGTCTAAGATTGACCACATTCTCAGTCATAAAGCAAGTTTCAATAATTCAAAAGAAACTGAAATCATAGCAAGCACACTGAGACCATAGCGCAATAAAAATAGAAATAAATACCGATAAGATCTTAGAAAACTGCAAACATATATGGAAATTAAACAACTTACTCCTGAATAACTCCTGCATGAACATCAAAATTAAGGTAGAAATAAAAAGTCATTCTTTAACATTAATGAAAATAAAGACATAAGCTTTAAAAATCTCTGAGATGCGGCCAAAACAGTGTTAAGAAGAAAGATTGTAGCCCCGAATGCCTTCATCAAGAAGGTAGAAAGGTCCCAAATTAACAACCTAACTTTATGCCTCAAGGAACTAGAGAAAAAGGAATAAACCAACCCAAGGAAAGAATTAAAATTAGAGAAGAACTTAATGAAATTGAGATGCAAAAAATCCATACAAAAGATCAATGAAACCAAGTTTGTCCTTCAAAAAAAAAAATTAAGATTGATAGACTCCTAGCTAGATTAACAAAGAAAGAGAAAGAGAAGATCCTGGTGGGATTTTTATTGGAATGGCATTGAGTCTATAAAATTTTATTTTATTTTATTTTATTAATTAATTTATTTTTTGAGACGGACTCTCCCTCTGTTGCCCAGGCTGGAGCGCAGTGGTGCAATCTCTGCTCACTGCAAGCACCGCCTCCTGGGTTTACGCCATTCTCCTGCTCCAGCCTCCTGAGTAGCTGGGACTACCGGCACCCGCCACCATGCCCGGCTAATTTTTTGTATTTTTAATAGAGATGGGGTTTCACCATGGTCTCAATCTCCTGACTTTGTGATCCTCCTGCCTCGGCCTCCCGAAGTGCTGGGATTACAGGCATGAGCCACCGTGCCTGGCCGAGTCTATAAGATGAATTTATGGAGAGTTGACCTCTTAATAATATTGTTGATGAGAAAAGCCAAACACTGTAAAATATTTGAAGAGTTTTGTTCTGAGCCAAATGTGAGGATCATGACCTGTGGCACAACCCCAGGAGGTCCGAGGTTACAGCTTGATTTTATACATTTTACGGAGACAAAAGTTACAGGCAGGCATCAATCAATACACCTAAGGTACACACTGGTTTGATCCAGAAAGGTGGGACAACTTGAAATGGGGGTTTACAGGTTGTAGGTAGATTAAAAGATTTTTTGATTGGCAATTGGTTGAAAGAATTAAGTTATTATCTAAAGCCATGGAATCAATAGAAAGGAATGTCTGGGTTAGGATAAGGTTGTGGAGACCAAAGTTCCTTTTAGGTAGATGAAATCTCATAGGTGGCCACCTTTAGATTCAATGGATGGCAAACGTCTCCTGTTTAGACCTTTAAAAGGTGCTAGACTCTCAGCTGATCTCTTCAGGATCAGAAAGGGAAGGGGATTCTCTACAGAAAGTAGATCGCCCCCACAAGAGACAGCTTTGTAGGGCCATTAAAAAAGTGTCAAAGAAATATATTTTGGGGCAAAATACTTTTCTTTTATGGTCTGCTACCTGTCATGTGATGCTATATTAGGGTCAGGTTGGAATTTGGTATCTTACTGCTACAAAGGGTCTGCTTCATCTGTTTTAATGTCTCTGTTTTAAATGTTAATGCTAATCAGCTGTGCCTGAATTCCAAAGGGAGGAGAGTATAATGAGGTGTATCTAATGCCTCCCACCCCCCTTTCCCATCATGGCGTGAACTGATTGTTCAGGTTTCTTTGAAATTCCCTTGGCCAAGGGGAGGATTCCCTTCAGTTGGTTGAGGGGTTTAGAATTTTATTTTTGGTTCCAAATGTTGAATCGTCTGCTCTAAGAACATGGCTTATCTTTCCATTTATTTAGGTATTATTTAATTTCTCTGAGCGAGCAAAATTTTATAGTTTTCAGTGGGTAGGTGTTGGACGTATTTTGTAAGGTTTAGCTCCAAATGGCTCATTTTTTGATGGTGTTTTAAAACATCAATTTACATTTTTTCAATGTTAGTACATAAAACAGAATTGATTTTTGTACATTGATCTTGTGTTGTGCAAACTTGCTAAAGTAACTTATTAAGTACAACAACTTTTTTGTTTGTAGATTTTTTTGGTGGGGGATTTTCTAAGTAAATAATCGTGTCTGTGAATAAAGACAGTTTTATAAATCAACACACAAAAGCTAATTGTCTTTATATGTTAGTAATGAATAATCTGAAAGTAAAATTAAGAAAACTATTTCATTCACAAACGCATTAAGAAGAATCAAATTTTTAGGATTAAATTTAATAAAAGAAGTGCAAAACTCATAATTGAACAACACAAAATATTGCTGAGAGAACTTAAGGAAGATTTAGATAAGTAGAGAGACTTCAATGTTCATGGATTGAAAAACAACATGATTACAATGACAGTTTCCCCCAAATTTATCTTTACATACAACATAATCCCCAAAACAATGACTTACTGCAGAGGAGTAGTGATGGCAAAATGTTAAATGAGCAGTTCCAAGCTCTTGTCTCCTCCTAGAAACGTTGAAAACAAGCAGAAACTCTTAGAACCAACACTAGGAGTTGTGGAAACTGTAAATTATTGTGTTTGCTCTAATTTGTCTGTGGGCGAATGGAGGGATTGACACAAGACTCTGATCTCTGTTTTGTGTAACTCAGAACATAAGCTGGAAAAGGGATTGGCATTGCTTGAAAATACTGTCAGGGAGTCTGACAAACTATGGATGCCTAGGACAGATGCGTACCGATTGAGGCATCCAATAGACTGCCTAGCGACTAGGTTCAAAAGCTGTAGGAGATTCCTTGGGAACTTAGGATACTCAGAAGTACCTGTGTGTGGATGAGTTTAGAAAGCCACATACATAACTAGGGTGAGAGGCATACTCAGAAAAGACCAACTTTCACCTCAAGCTCAATCTTAGTCTCAGTGAGAGCCTTGATAATTGTTGATGTAATGATCCAACAGAGCCACTTTGCAAAGACTGGGAGAGGTGTTTGCTTCTTTGTTTTTGTGTGTTTTCTCTTTTTCTGGTTTGCTTGTAAAAGCTCCTGGTATTGAAGAAAATCTCTGTCAAAACATTAGCTGAACATGACGTTAGGAAACAGAGACATGAAAAGGGATATAGTCCTTGGAAAAATAGTTTGGAAAAGTACCTGAACCTCTGGACTGCTACAGCATTTAATAACAGTGACAACAACAGCAACCACCACCACCAACACCAAACTGTTTCAACAACAATTAAAAAAAAACCCAAGACATACAAAGAAACAAATCCATTTAAATCCATTAAAGGATTTCCTAAATCCATTAAAGGATGTTTCTTTCATCCTGGAGGAAGCCCAGACATCATATTAATACCTCCTGAAAAAAGTCCTTAAAACATCTATCTTAAATATGCTCAGATAGCTAAAAGAAGAAAAGGACAAATAAATGTGGGAAATAAGAAAAACACCGTATGAACAAAATGAGGCTGTCAACAAAGTGATAGAAATTATCAAAAGAAATCAGCAAGAAATTCTGGATCTGAAAAGTATAACTGAAGCGAAAAACTCACTACTGGCATTCAACAGCAGATTTAGGAAGGCAGAAGAAAGAATCAGCAGGCTTGAAGACAGGACAATTGAAACTGGCTAGTCTGAGAAGCAGAAAGAAAGAAGAATGAAAAAATGTGAATAGAGCCCAAGGGACCTGTGGGAAGCCATCCAATAGTACAACATACACATTATGGGTGTTCCAGATAGAGAAGAGAGAGAGAGAAAGGATCAGAACAAATTTAAAAGAAATAATAACTGAAAACTCCCCAAATTTGATGAAAGACACAAATCTATAAATCCAAGAAGCTAGGTGAACACCAACTAAGGTAAACTCAGAGAGATTTATAGCAAGACACATAACCAAACTGTTGAAGGCCAAAGAGAGAATCTTGAAAGCACCAAGAGAGAAGTGACTTGTCACATACGAGGGATCCTTAATTAGATTCACAGGTGATTTTTCATCAGAAACCATGGAGGCTGGAAGGAGTGGGATGACATATGTAAAATGTTAAAAGAAACATACTGTCAACTAAAAATTCTATATCTGGCAAAACTGCCCATCAAAAATGAGGGAGACATTAAGAAATTCCCAGATCAGCAAAAACTGAGGGAGTTCTTTAATACTATACCTTTCCCACAAAAATTGCTAAAGGGAGTTTTTCAAGCTGAAATGAGAGCACACTAGACAATATCTCAAATTCACATAAAGAAAAACAGAGCACTGGCAAAGAAATCTGTATAGGAAAACATAAAGCACAGCATAAATGTTTTTTTTTTCCTCTATGCAACTCCTTCATTCTACCACCTGCTTTAAGTGACAATTGCGTAAAGCAGTAATTACAGATCTGTGTTAAAGGATATACAGTGTGTCAACCTAATTGTATTTAGGTCTAAAACTAAAAAACTCCTAGAAGGAACTATAAAACTCCTAGAAGAAAACATGGTTATAAATCTTTGTGACTTTGAAGTATGCAATATCTTAGATTTGATGCTAAAAGCACGAACAAAAACAGTATGTAAATTGGACTTGATCAAAAAGAAAAACTTGTGTGAATAAAGAGGACACTGTCAAGAAGTGAAAAGACAGCAACAGAATGGGAGAAAATATTGGCTAACCGTGTATCTGATAAGGGACTAATATTTGGAATATATATATAGAAGTCTTACAAATCCATAATAAAAAGACTCCCCCCATGCCCACAGGCAACATATTAAAGTAGGTATTTCTCCAAAGAAGATTTTCAAATGGGCCGCAAGCAACTGAAAAGATGCTCAACATGAGTGGTGTTTAGGAAAATGCAAATTAAAAGCTCAGTGAGATGCCATTTGACACCCAATAGGATAGCTATAGTAAAAAAGATGGCAATGACAAGTGTTAGGGATGATGTGGAGCAGTTGGAACTCTCATGCATTGCCAGTGGGAATATAAAGTGGTGCTGTCATTTTGGAAAACAGTTCAGCAGTTCCTCAAACTGTTCAGCATGGAGTTGCCATTTGATATGGCATTTCTGTTACTAGGTATGTACACAACAAACACAACAAAATTGAAAAGACATACCTATGTAAAACTTGTGCATATGTGTTCAAAGCAGCATTATTCCTAATGGCCGAAGAAAGAAACAGCCTCATTGCCCATCAATTGATGAGTGGAGAAACAAAATTTGGCATATCCATGCAACAGAACGTAGTTCCCATCAAAATAGAAGAAGTACTGATATGTACTACCGCTTGAATAAACCTTAAAGACATGCTGAGTGAAAGAAGCCAGATATAAAAGACGATAAATTGTATGCTTCCATTTATATGAAATGTCAGAGTAGATGTGTTAGTCCATTAAGGCTACTGTAACAAAATGCCAGAAACTGAGTAGCTTATAAACAACGGAACATTATTTCTCATAGTTCTGGAGGCTGGGAAGTCCAAAGTCAAGGCGCTGGTGAGGGTCCGTTCCTTGTAAATGGTGCCTTCTCTCTGTGTCCTCACTTGGTGGAAGCGGTGAGGGCACTGTCTAGGCCCCCCCCCTTTTTTTTTTTTTGTTGAGGCGGAGTCTTGCTCTGTCACCCAGGCTGGAGTGCAGTGGCCGGATCTCAGCTCACTGCAAGCTCCGCCTCCCTGGTTCATGCCATTCTCCTGCCTCAGCCTCCTGAGTAGCTGGGACTACATGTGCAGCCACCTCGCCCGGCTAGTTTTTTGTATTTTTTTTTTAGTAGAGATGGGGTTTCACCGTATTAGCCAGGATGGTCTCCATCTCCTGACCTCGTGATCCACCTGTCTCGGCCTCCCAAAGTGCTGGAATTACAGGCTTGAGCCACCGCACCCGGCCTCTAGGCCTCTTTTAATATGGACACTAATTCCATTCACAAGGACTCCAACCTATTTACCATTTTTTTTCTTGTGTATGGACCATACATGTCTTTGCATGTCTATATTTTTGTCAGATTGGACATTTAAAAGAATCTAATATGGAAGCTCTAGTAATCAGATTCTTCTCCCTTCTCAGGGCTTTTTGCTCTTCCTGTTTGTTTAGTGACTTTCCTGAACTCATGTTATTGAGTCTGTATTCTTTGTTGTATATGGCCAGTGAATTCTCTGTTCAGTTAGTGACAGGACAGAGGTATTCTTAAATAAGGGTTGGGACCGTTAAGTCTCCCTGCCTTTGTCAAGGGTCTGTGTGTGCATGTGGGGATCGGCCTTCAGCTTCCAGCCAGACATTCTGCCTTATTCTTCACTTCTGGCTTCTGCAGAGCCTCACGGTCATCCAGAGGTGAGTGGGTAGGACTTCACAGGTCCCTCTTGGGCACACGTACAGCCCTGTGCTTGAATGCCTAGAAATGTGTTGGAGCTTTACAAACTCTGCTTTTTCTTTTGTGTTTTTTGGTTGGCTTCTTATTAGCCCCAATGGCTGTTGCTGCCTCAGGAAGCTGTGATGTTAAACATTTGCTGCTCATTGTTTGTGGCAAACACGTGGGAAGAAGGCTGTTCACCTCTGGAGCTCTGAGCCAGGTCCAATACAGATGGTACCTGTGAGAGGGGTAGTCAAGGTACTGCCAGACAGCTCCAGTACTGCTGGTTCTCCATCAGGGAGATTTGGAAGTGCCCCAGTCCAATTCCGCTTTCTTCAGTGACTGCTAGGCCTCTGGTTTTCACCATCATGGCAGGGCTGATTTTCGAGCCCAGCACAAAACTGGGTAAAGGGATATGGCAATAGAGCAAGTTAAAATGTTCTCACTGAAACTTGACCTTCCTCTTGAATACATGCTCTGTGGATTGTTTTATACTTTTGTTAATTTCTGAAGTTCTGAAAATACTGATTTTGACAAGTTTTGTCAGTGTTTTTGCTGCTTCTGTGGAGGAGAGAACGTCCACAGGTCCTTTCTCTGCCATTTCCTGCTGTCACCTCGTCTTGCTTTGATTTGAAAGCAAATCTCATCTTATAAAAATAATAACTTTGAGATACTAAGTGGAAGTGCTTTTCTCTGCCCACAAGGGTGCAAGAAGATTAGATTTGGCTTAGAACGAACAAGTCATTGCTCATTTTGTATTTCAAGCTAGGATTAAAAAAATAAAATTCATAGCAGCAAGGTGATCGCCTTGCAAGGCCGGGTAGGAGGTGCTGGTCTGGTCGGCACATCCCAGCCTGCAGTGCCCCAGCTAGAGGACGTGCAGGCATTGCTGGAGCAGTGTGCATGAGGTGGTCTGAAACTGATTCCCGGCCTCCAGTTCCAGGCAGGCATGCTGGGGACCTACGCTTCCCACCTGCCTCAGTGCGGGGCCGGCACCCTGAGGAGCCTGGGAGGGACCCGGTGAAACGTGAGACTGCAGCAGAGGTGCTGGCACCAGGGGTGGGAGCTCCTGCAATGCCCTGAGGGTTGGTGGAAGCAGCGAGTTGCATGAGGGGCGTGTGGCGTGTGCCCGCCCACAGCCTCCGCCTTTCAGGGTGCCATTGTGTGTGTGCTGCTCCTTGGGTGGGGAGAAATCCTGATTGGGAGTGTGAGCTTTGGTTGAATGAATGTGTACATAAAGAGAGACTCTCAAATAGAAACTGAGGAAGTACTAATTCACTTCACATGCTCCCATTCATTGAGGGGACTAAGCGGCCGGTTATATTTAATAGAAACTAGAGTGAATGAATTACACGCGAAGTGACCCAGGGCGTGTTCCAGCTCTGCTCGAGCATCCTTCCTTCCAAGAAGAGATTTGCTCTTCCCTTTCTGGGGTCAAAAAAGTGGAAAATCTGCAGAAAACTTTACCGCTGGGGAGCAAAAGGCATTTGGAAGTCTTCAAAAATTGTTCTCTTTTCACATAATTTTAATGTAGTACATCTTTTAGCTAATCTCAAGTTTAGATTTATTTTATTATTGTTATTCTTACTATTTCTGAGACAGGGTCTTGCTCTGTTGCCCAGGTTGGAGTGCAGGGGTTTAGTCGTAGCTCTCTGCATCCTTGACCTCCTGTGCTCAAGCGATCCTCCTGCCTTGGCCTCCCAAAGTGCTGGGATTACAGGCAAGGGCCGCCACACTCAGCCTATCTTATCCTTCTGACGATTTTAATAAGGAAAAAATAAGATTTACCTTATTCCTTTGCTGATCAGTTTTGGGTTATTCAAATGAATAACTGATTTTCCTGGCCACTGCAGGAGCTCATGCCCCACCTCCCTGCGGCTCCAGGGTGTTCCCCAAATGCAGACCGGCTTTGCCCTGTGTGGCTCCTGCAGGCCAGCCTGCACCTTCTCAGTTGAGTGGACAGGGCAGGCTTTCAGACATCTTCAGAAAGTACAGCTTTGTCGCCTTCTAAGCAGCGAGGTGCAGTTGGTGTAATCTAATGTCCTATGCACTCTCCTTTTCCTGGGGGTAGGCAGACTTCACTGAGCGCTCTCTGGACCCACTGGGAATGTACCCCTTTATCCAGCGCCAGAGCCGTCCTCATCTGCGTGGCCCTTGGGGACCTTCACCACATCCCCTGAGGACTTCTGAGAGCAGGGAGAGGACCCAGGCCCTGGACCACAGCCTTGCGCCCCAGCACACCCTTCCCTGCACACCTGCCCCCCGGGCTGGGCTCTGGGGTGCTGTGCTTATTACCTCTTCTAGTCCCATTTGCCTTCAAGGGAGGAGCTGTTCATAGCTGTTTTTTTGGGTTCAAATAGTGACAATTTTCTGTTAAGTCTTTTGGTCACCTGGATTATTACTATTTATACAAAAGAGCAACATACATAAAGTCACTAACACTGGTCTCTAAGAAATAGAGAAGCCGACAGCATCTTCCCAGCAGGGCACCGCCCCGTCTCTCTGAGATGTGTCTGGGTTTGCCACCTCAGGGGGATCAGGAGGTGACAGGGGGTCCAGAAAACGAGCAGTGCAGGGGCACAGGGTGGCAGGAGCTGGGCACGATGGTGGGTGGTGGGGCCTGAGCCAGGCGGCCGGTGTGCCCCGGGCCAGTACCTCCTGCGTGATTCCTGCAGCTGCAAAGGGAGCCTTCCCTGCTAGAGGCAGATGAAAGAGGGAGTGCTCAGAAAAAACAGACAAAGACCCCACCACAGAGGAAGGCCAATTCCCAGAGGAGATTCCAGAGGGAAGAGGCGGTAGAGGCGAGGGTGGCAGCAGCCAGGCCCGGCTCCCGGCCTTCGTCGTTCCCTGTGGGCAGTGGATCAGCACCCAGAGCCGCCCCTTATCAACCCTCCTGCTGCAGTTTTGCCTTCAGCATCCAAGTGGCTATGCATGTGGACAGCATTTCCCCAATGTCTCTCATTTCATTACTGGGGGGACCTCAAGCTTTGAGGATCAGTTCCCAGGCACTTATAAGGCTCCGAGAGAATGTCTGCCAGCCCTTCAGGGTACCAGGGCACTGCACTTGGTGGGCCAGGGTGACCTGCCTCAGGTACCCAGCCCTGGGTGGGTCCTCGTGCGCCACTCCCCGCTGTGCCAGGACCAGGCAGGCTGTCTCCCGGCGTGTGAGGCTGGTTAAGATCCAGTCGTCACAGGACCCAGCCTGGAGGCTTAGTTTGGTTGATCTGGGAAGGGGTCAGGCTTGTTGGACAGTCTACTTTCCCCTCCTGCTTCACCCCTGAGTTTTCTGAGTACGAATCCCGCCCCTGCCTTGGTGATGACATTGTTCCCACCTGTTCCCCTGCAGCAGCGGCTGCTTACCTGTCTAGCTCTCAGAGCGCTTGTGCCCAGGAGGCTTTGCTCTCTGAGACCAGGGTGTGTGTCTTGTTCATGCCTGCCCCTGGCCGGGTGCTCGATAAATATTTGAATGCAAGAGCAGCTTATATATACTTTTGAGCCAATATTTTTGGTGTGTGTGGTAGGGCCATTTCCTGGTGGGGAGCAGGTGTTCTGGGAGTGCAGGAGCCTTATCCGTGGGGCCCTGTCTGTGGAGCTGATTCAGCAGGGATGGTGGCTGGGCAGGCCAAGGGGCCCACTGGTCTCCAGGACGTCTCAGGGGCACAGCTATCCTGACAAGGGCACAGAGGCTCCTCACAGTGCAGGCCCCGTAAAGAGCTGCTGTTACGTTGAGGGCCATGGTAATGTCACAGGGCAATGTCGTGGAATTTCATGGAGTTGGTTTCCATGAGCATTGGATTCTAACTCCTACAGGTTGCCAAGTGTTCTTCTGGATCAAAAATAATGAGAGCATCACCGACAAGCACTGGAGAATTGGATAGTTTCAAAAAGGTGCCTTCTTCAATGTATTCATAAAATGTAAAGTCTACATGCATTTCCTATTTGAAGTTCTTAGGGAATCAGACTTTTTGTGCCAGAATCCTTTCTGAAACGTGTGTTCTGTTTAATACTATCAATCACTGCGACTTTGCAGCAGAAGAAGCGTGCTCAGAAAAGCAATACAAACCTAAAGCACGCGTTCCTATGGGCCCTTCCTTTCTAGAAATGCAGCCACTGCTTCTGCGGAACTAGGAGGGGGGCCCAAGAGGGTGCACTGACTGCCCAAGGTCAGGCATGCACCAGAGGTAGGTGACAGGCAGCTGGGGCAGGGGCCACCCCACTGGCCTATGTCCCTGTCCCTATGCCTGGCTCAGAGAGAGACACTCAGCATCGTGGTACTCCTGAAGGCTCCCGCACCTGAATCTTCATAGAGTGTGGAGCCCTGTTGGGGCTCACCCTGGCAGGGACTTGCAGGGGCAGGGATAGGAGCATGTGATGAGCCCCACTGGGGTGTCACATGGACAGCCCTGGAGGGTGTGGAGCCCAGCAGTGATGCAGGTGTCTCCGCCACACTACCATCGCCCACACACATATGTCCACTGCTGACGCTTTCCTAACGACTCGGTTTTCAAAGAGCGGTGGAAAGAAGTAAAGCAGCGTGCCCGCACGTTGCCCCAAAGGACAGGAATGCAGTTTGCCATGCTGATGTCCCTGAGCAGGGAGGGCGACCGTTTTCCTAGTGCAGGGTCCTACATCCTGACAGGTGTTGGGTTTGACTCCCAGCCAGTGAGTCCCGGACAGCCTGTCTTGTTCCTCCTGTGGACAGATTTTCTTGGGGAAAACTTCAAGTTGCACAAGCAACAGAAACATCTCCCATCCAGTCAGTGGTAGAATTTTGTCATGAATGCCAGTGCTCAAGAAGAGAGGCTCCTGTCGGCGGGAATTCTTGAGAAATCATGGCCAAGTGGACTGTCTCATGTTAGACTTCTCTGCGTATGAAAACGCTGTTTCTACATGGGAAGCACACAGGTGGGTCCCATGGTGGGCTGTGGAGCGAGGCTCTCCCTCTGGTTACCCAGACTGAACTGGCCAGCCCCAAATCAGCGTCACAGGCACTTGTACAGCAGGGAGGCCAGAGCCCAGGGCCACGAGGCTCCAGGGGCCCCCGGAGTGCAGGGGACCAGGGGACGGTGTCCTTGGAACTGACACTGCTCTGGGTCTGCTCTCTGCCTTCTTGTGTCTCTCCTTTCTCTCTGGCCTTTTCTGCTCCCCCAGTCAGATCCCGGTTGAGTTCTGGAATCCCAGGGCTCCTGGCAGGTCCTTGGGGATCACTTGCTGTCTCCTCCAGAGATGAAGAATCCATGCTGGGGAGCTGGGGCTTCTCTGCATCTGAAGCAGGGGTCAACTGGGGTTCCCAGCTTCCTCTGTCCTGCTGCACCCTGAGGAGGGCCAGGCACCTGGGGGTGGGGGACATAGACCGGGGAGGCAGCGCTCGGGGGAGGTGGCCCTTGGGGAGGCTGCCGGTGAGGGAGCCGGCCTTCCCTGCTCAGGTGGGCTTGGCTCCCCACTGGCCATACCCACTCACTTGAGGAGGCCACTGTGACATGGCCTGGGAGGGGCCAGGCCCCACGGCGTTCCACACATAGCTTTCCTGAGCCTTGGAAAATGTAAGGAAGATACCCCTTGAGGATACCACCCCGAACAAACCACCTAGGAGTGCGCTTCGTGGATGTTCAGGACCGACATGAAAGGCCAACTCTGCCCAAAGTCCCCGAACTCCGAACTTCTGCAATGAGCGGTTCTCCGGGGAAACAGCATTGAAATGAAAGCAATCCCGGCAGAAGTCTCAGTGCAATTGCTTCACAACCTGATGAGGCTTCTTTTCCAGATAAAAGTTTTGGGGAAAAATGCAAGTGTGAGATCAGATATGTGAAAAAACAAATGTGTGAAGAGAAACACGAAAAACGAGAAAGAGTGAGGGAACTTTGTCCTGTAACTGGCCACATTTTGTATAATGCCACACCAACACAGGAGAACAGGAAAGCCCCAGTATAGGGGTACAGCAAACTCAGCAAACCCAACCTCTTAGACAGCTGCAAAGGAGTGGCTCACCCATGTTACGAAAGTGGACACACGTTTTGAGGGGAACGGATACGGTTTGGCGCTGTGTCCCCACCCAAAGCTCACCTTGAATCGTAATAATCCCCACGTGTCAGGGGTGGGAACAGGTGGAGATAATTAAATCACCAGGGCGGCTCCCCCCATGCTGTTCTGGTGAGAGTGAGTGAGTTCTCCCAAGATCTGATGGTTTCATAAGGGGCTTCCCACTGTTTTCTGCTCCCATTCTTCTCTCTCCTGCCACCATGTGAAGAAGGACGTGTTTGCTTCCCCTTCTGCCATGACTGTAAGTTTCCTGAGGCCTCCCCTGTGAGTCAATTAAACCTCTTTTCTTTATAAATTGCCCAGTGTCTCAGGCAGTTTTTATATAGCAGCATGAGAACGGACTAATTCAGCAACAAAAAATTGCATTCAGTTTTTCGCCAAGATAAATCCCGGACTTAAGTGTAAACAATGATGTAAGAGTACTAGAAAAAGTGCATGCGAATAAATCCTTACATAATTTTGGAAGAGAGGTATCTCTAACTATGGCAGCAACATAAAATCGCCTTCATGAAATGTGATGTCTTCAGGCCTCAACATTTGGGACCTGTGCCAGGGCAGAGCCAGCCAGGCTCCGGAGCCAGTCACGATAGGTGTGGGAGGTGTTGCCAGGATCAGAAAACACACTGAGATGGGGCTCCTTCTGGCCACAAACATGCTGCTGTGCCTGCAGGAGCCATTTGGCCATCTCCAGAGGACCAGCACACACATGTACATAGCTATGCACACACATAAACACACTTATTTATACATGCATGCATACATATCCACACAGAGTTATACATGTATACATGCGTGCACACATGGTTATATGTGGCCACACACATTTATACATGTATACATGCATAGACACACATGCATACACACACATGTGTGCACATATACCCATACACACATATACCTATAATACATATATGTACAGTCTTTTTATACATACACACAGTTACATGCACGTGCACCTATATACATGCACATATTTACACATACATATATATGCACTTATACATACCCACATACATACATACACATATTTATACACATGTACACATTTACACACACACACCCACACTCACACAGTGATTTCTATCTTCTATTACTCTGGACCTTCATGAGTTTAGAAGGGGGTGAGCCAGGGCGGGGGATCCTGAGACAGCTGTCCATTTGCCTGTGGGGGCAGTGGTTGGGAGCAGATGACCTGAGCTCAGTGGGCTGCCACTTTCGCCAGGTATTGGTCTTGTCATTCTAAGATGGACATAACCCTGCCCGTGGTTGCCCTGAGCATCGTGAGACAAAGTGCCCAGAATAGACTCCTAGTTGCAAGAGCTGAGGGTGTGATCTTGTCCTGGGAGGCCCTCTGAGGTGGGGCCTCTGAGTTGAGGTCCCCTCTTTGGGGGACCTCGTGGGCTGGGGCAGCATGTTTGGACTCTGCGGGGTCCACCAGCAAGAGCCCAGGCTTGTTTTGGGAGCCTGGAGGGAGGTGGCCGTGGTAGTCGCCCTGAGTGGAACAACTGTACCCAGCACAGTGACCATCTCTTGGGCAGTGCAAGTGATGCCTTGAGAAATGCTTGGAATCAGCCAGGGACACTTTGAGGGCCTAACGTCTGGCCCAGGGGCTGGGAGAGGGTTGTGTCACTGTGCTTTGTGCTGAAGGAAGAGCACCTCCCCCTTGGTCAGGCTGTCGAGGTTGGGGGGCATTTCCTGGTCCCCTCTGCCCTCCCGCACCTCCTAGGAGGCACCTTCCTTCCCAGGTGTGTGGAGGTGAACGTGGCTGTCGTGTGCCCTCCGCGGCCCACCCATGGAGATACACACCATGTGTGTGCCAAGGACAGGTACCAATGACTGTAACGATGACACTGTGGCCACAAGCCCCTCCAACTCTTGATTTTCTGATGATTCTGAAAATTCTGGTGATTCTGATGATGCTGGTGATTTTCTGATATCAGTGTACTTACATACACATGCAACTGAGGCTATATCAGAATTGCCTTTCAGTCTCGCTTTTGAAAGTGGAATCCCATTTAATATTTTCATTCTGATCTACATGAAATTCGAACCTGCCTTAAAGACCCGCCTCAGATTCGCTCTGTGAAGCCTTACCTGGCCGCGCAGTCATCGCCATCGCCATCCCTGTCTGCTTCTACAGTCTTCACTTTGTGTTATACTTGCTCATGGAGTCTTACGTGCCTGAGTAAGGGGATAGGCCACAACTCACCTGTCCATTACCTGCTTCCTAGAACAGCACCTGGGCCAATACCCACTGAGGAATTATTGGTGACGCTCTGATAAAATACAGAATTGCAAAACTGAACATTTCTCATTTTGGAATTTTGTTGAAGCCTGTGAGCTTGCTTAATGCAGGGCATTAGACCTCTGTGAAAATGCAGAAATAGTATTCTAGCATTACATCGTATCATAGTGTCATTATTTGCTTTGCATCTATTCACAGTTTATAGAGTATCTGATGGGGTGGAATTATTTTGGGGGTTTATGGATTTATTCTCATGTTTCCCCGCCAGCTCCTGCTGATTTCCCTTTTTAACTTGTGGGTTTGCATTTGGGTTGATTAGCTCTGAAATAGTATTCTAGCATTACATCGTATCATAGTGTCATTATTTGCTTTGCATCTATTCACAGTTTATAGAGTATCTGATGGGGTGGAATTATTT
>NW_012115278.1:3788899-3789957 GCF_000951035.1 Colobus angolensis palliatus | reverse complement strand
TGCTTTGCATCTATTCACAGTTTATAGAGTATCTGATGGGGTGGAATTATTTTGGGGGTTTATGGATTTATTCTCATGTTTCCCCGCCAGCTCCTACTGATTTCCCTTTTTAACTTGTGGGTTTGCATTTGGGTTGATTAGCTCTGAGGCCAGCAGTGCTCAGAGCTAGACTGAGGTTGATCCCTGCATGATTCCGAGTTTGGAAGGGTCATGAACGGCCTCTCAGCAGAAGGCATGATTATTTTTATCTGTGGCTGTACTGTAATTAGAACACAGCTGTGAGAGTTGGTAGTTTACAAGTTTCTAATGAGCTATTTCCTTCCCCAGTCATATTAGTTGGGGAGTTAATTGGGTCCATCTGGTGCGTAATTCACAGTATCTCTAATATCTGTGATTTTATAAGCCTGTGGCGAACTTGGACTCTTGATTCACAAGGGGGAGTTTTGGTGCTTGAGTTCAAAGGCAGAGTTTAATGAAATGCAGGGGCAGCAAAGCTGAGCGGGGGCTTTGCAGGAAACATGCCCTAGGAAGCAGAGCCGCTGGATGCCAGCGAGGTGGTCAGGACCATTCAGCAGCCCAGCCAGCCGCAGGGATCTGGTTCTTGAGGATGGTCACGGATCTGTGGGTTACCTGGCCAGGCCCAGCCTCTGACAGGAGGATCCTCTCCAGCTCAGTGAAGCAGAGAGGGGGTTAGACAGTAGCTACAAATGCTGGCTTTCTTCTCACGATGAATGTGTGTTCCTGATTTTTTTTGCAGAATAGTGTGCTAGAGGGCACAAGGCTATGGGAAAGATAACATGGGGCATATCAGTAAAGCCCCGGTCACATGAGGACCAAATCCAACCCAATCAACCAGGGCCCAAGCATCCCAGCGTCCCCGCCTGCACCCTTCATAGATTACTCCTGGTCTAGAGTCTGGGGCAGGAGGATTGCTTAAGGCTGGGAGTTGGAGGCTGAAGTGTGCCATGGTCTGGCCTGTGAATGAATAACCACTACACTCCAGCCTGGACAGCCTAGTGAGATCTGTCTCTATTTAAAAAAAAAAAAAAAAAAAAAAA
>NW_012115278.1:3785554-3788592 GCF_000951035.1 Colobus angolensis palliatus | reverse complement strand
AAAAAAAAAAAAAAACCAAAATTAGCTGGGCTGTAGCACATGCCTGTAATGCCAGCTACTCGGGAGGCTGAGGCAGGAGAATTGCTTGAACCCGGGAGACAGAGGTTGCTGTGAGCAGAGATCGCGCCATTGCACTCCAGCCTGGGTGACAAGAGTGAAACTCTGTCTCAAAAAACAAAACAAAACAAAACCATAAGGGGAAATGTCTGTAGATTTCCCAGCTGTAGTTCCTTGCCCAGGAGCGTAGCATACTGCACAGTGCGGTGGTTCTGGGAGCCAGTGAGCCAGGATATTGTTCTGAGGCCAGCGCCCTGCACAACATTCTCTAAGTGTGAGAAAACTTGTCTCCTCGCTTCCACACATCCCCGTGGGAAGACCTGCAGAGGTCCCAGCCCCAGAGGCCTCCAGGCAGGGTCCACCCTCATATGGGTGCGAGGCAGGCACAACCCAAGTCTCCATGCCCTGTGCAGGGCCATGCATGCAGCCCAGCTCCAAGTGGCTGGACTGGGGTGGAGGGTAGTGGGGGGTGCAGTGCAAGGATGGGGCGGGATGGATGAGATGGGGGCGGAACCGTTTTCATTTTCCCTAGTGGCGTGAGGGAGAGTAGCCCTGGCTTCTCAGGGTCTGCTCCTGACTAAGAGCCATTCCACGCCACATCTTTTACCTGCACTTGACATGTCTGTGTGGCCTCATGTCCAGGAGAGAATAGTTCTGCCGGCAACAAGAATGACACAGCAGTCATCTTGAAATGCATTAAAGACAGCCTGAAGTGTATGAAGCAATAGGTGCATATTACGTCTGTCTCCTAGATGAGGAGGATGCGTGAGCATGCTCATTCCCACGCTTTCCCAGCACTGGAGGGTATTGGCCTTTTTTTTTTTTTTGAGATGGAGTCTCACCCTGTTACCCAGGCTGGAGTACAGCGGCACAATCTCGGCTCACTGCAACCTCTGTGTCCTGGGTTCAAGCGATCCTCCTACCTCACCCTCCTGAGTAGCTGGGACTACAGGCATGTGCCACTATACCCAGCTAACTTTTAACATTTTTTCTGGAGAGATAGGGTCTTGCTGTGTTGCCCAGGCTGGTCTCAAACTCCTGGCTTCAAATGATCCTCCTGCCTTGGCCTCCCAAAGTGTTGGGAGTACAGGTGTGAACCACCACCTTGGCTCAATTTTTTCAATTATTTTTATTGTGGAAAATATATATATCATATAATTTATAATTTTAGCCATTTTTAAGCGTACAATTCAGTGGCATTAATTACATTCCTCATGGGCAACCATCAACACTAATTCTAAAATTTTTTCATCACTCCAACTACAAACTCTGTGCTCATTAAGCAGTAACTCTCCGTGCCCTCCTCCCCGCAGACTCTGGAAACTGCAATTTACTTTCTGTCTCTGTATTTACCTTTTGTAGATAATTCATACACATGAACTTAAGCAGCATTTGTCCTTTTGTTCCTGGCTTATTCATTCAGCATGATATTTTCAAGGTTCATCATGTTTGGCGTGTGTCAGAATTTCATTCCTTTTATGAGTAAATGATGTTTCATTGTGTGTATATACGGTATTTTATTAATCTTTTATTGATGGACGTGGGTTGTTTCCACATTTTGGCTATTTTGAATAATGTGGCAATGAATATTGGTGTATAAGTATCTGAGTCCCTGCTTTCCATTATTTTGGGATACACATCAAGCAGTAAAATCGCTAGATTATGTGGTAACTGTGTTTAACTTTTTGAGAACCTGCAAAACTGTTTTTCATAGAGTTTTCCACACTTTGCATTATTACTAGCAGTGCATGAGAGTTCCAATTTCTCTGTATACTCACCAACATGTATATTCCTTTTTTAAAATTTTAGCCATCCTAGTGAGTATGAAGTGATATCTCGTAGTAGTTCTGATTTTCATTTATCTAATGACTAATGATGTTGAACATCTTTTTATGTGCTTATTGGCCTTTTGTATATCTTCTCTGAAGAACTGTTCATATAAGTCTTTTGCCCATTTTAAAATTGGGTTGTATTTTTGTTGTTGAGTTGTAGGAGTTTTTTACTAGATCCTTATCAATATATGATTTTTCAAGCAATTTCATTCCGTAGGTTGTCATTTCACTTTCTTGAGAATGTCTTTTCTTCTCTTGTTTTTGAGAGAGGGTTTTGCTTTGTAATCCAGGCTGGAGTGCAGTGGTGTCATCATGGCTCACTGCAATCTCTGTCTCCCAGGTTCAGGCCATCTTCCTACCTCAGCCTCCCGAATAGCTGAGACTACAGGTACATGCCACCACGACTCACTAACTTTTGTATTTTGGGTAGAGACAGGGTTTCACCATGTTGTGCAGGCTGGTCTCAAACTCCTGAGCTCAAGCAATCTTTCCACCTTAGCCTCCCAAAGTGCTGGGATTACAGGCGTAAGCCACTGGGCCTGGCCCTAAGATCTTTTGAAGTGCAAAGGATTTTAATTGTAATGAAGCTCTATGTATCTATTTTTTTCTATTGTTGCTTGGGCTTTTGGTGCTATAGCTGAAATCTATTGCCAAATCCAAGGTCATGGTTTGTTTTCTTCTAAGAATTTTATGATTTTATCTTTCAAATAAATGATCTATTTTGAGTTGTTTTATAGGGTGTGAGGTAGGGGGTCTAACTTCATTCTTTTGCATGTGGAAATCTAGTTATCCCAGCACCATTTGTTGAAGAGACTATTTATGCTCTGTTGAATGGTCTTTGCACCCTTGCGATGAAACTGGTTGGCCATAAGATGTATGAGTTTATTTCTGGAGTTTCATTTGTATTCCATTGGTCTATATGTCTATCCTTATGCCAGTGTCACATGATTTTTACTACTGTAGCTTTGTAGTAAGTTTTGATATTTGAAAACGTGAGTACTGGAAACTTGTTCTTTGTCAAGACTGTTTTGGCTGTTCAGAGCCCTTGAAGTTCCATATGAATTTGATGACCAGCTTTTACATTTCTTTGGAATTTTGATAGGTGTTGCATTGAATCACTTTGGATAGTATTAACATCTTAATGACATT
>NW_012115278.1:3778730-3785461 GCF_000951035.1 Colobus angolensis palliatus | reverse complement strand
TTTTTTTTTTTTTTGTGTGTGTTTGACAGTTTTTAGTGTACATGTCTTTTACCTCTTTGGTTAAATTTATTTTTAGCTATTTTGTTCTTTTGGATGCTATTGTAAATGGAATTGTTTTCTTAATTTCCTTTTTCAGATTGTTCACTGCTGATGTATAGCAACACAACAAATATTTTGCATTGAAAACTATACTTGCAACTTGATGAATTAATGTATTAGCTCAATTGCTTTCTTGTGGATTCTTTGGGATTTTCTACATATAGGCTTATGGGATCATGTCTGCAAATGGAGATATTTTTACTTCTTCCTTTCCCATCTGTATGTCTTTTATTTCTTTTTCTTGTCTAATTACTCTGGCTTGAACTTCCAGTACAAGGGTGAATTAACAATAGTGAAAGCAAGCATTCTTGATTTGTTCCTGATCTTAGGGGGAAAATTTTTAGTCTTTTACCATCGAGTATGATGTTAGCTGGCTGTGGGTTTTTCATACATATCCTTTATAATGTTGAGGCAGTTCTCTTATATTCCTAGTTTTCTGGGTAATTTTCACCCTACTCCCAGAGAGCTTATGCTTAAGATGGAAGATGGCAGGAAGACATAACCAGTGGGGGAAGAAGCCTAGACCACATGTTTCCCTGGACTCTGTCTATACGACATGAAGTCTGTCTGTATGTCTTAATGGGCATGAAGTTGACAATGTTCAAAGGATGGTGCCATGGACAGACACTCATGCCAGGCTGGAGAGGTCCGAATTCATCATCTATGCCAGTGTTTCTCATAGTGTGGTACTATATCAATATCTCGTAAGTGTTAAAAGTATAGCTCTTTGAGCCACACACTCTTCTGGATCAGAATCTCTCGAGGAGGATTCTAGGAAATTGTCTTTGAAGTAAATTCCTCAGATGATTTGACTATGGGCTTATTTTTGGAAACCACTGCTATAGGTCATGGTGGGAGAGAATGAGGTGAGAATGGTGTTTTGGGGAGTCTGAAGTTTGTGAGATGGCCTGGGATATAGGCCAGGGCATGTGTCAGGGCTGACCAAAGAGAGGGATGCACAGGCAGGCACGGGAGCGTGTGCTGGCAAATTTTTTCGGTGGGGGGAGTCCAATGACCTTTGGATTGTTCCGGATCTGGAGTTGTTCCTAATAATTCTAGGATCCCACAGTTTTCAAAGAGGATGACAAGAGGGACATCTTGAGCAGGTGGCTTTTAGGAAAACATTAATTCATTTTTAGGCACGTCGATTTGAAGTAAGAGTAAAGCCAGGCTTGCAGCTGCCTACCCTGTGTGAAGAGACACAGCCTCTGTAAAAGGAATACCCCCAAATTCCCATCACAATATCGGTTCATTTCTTGCTTTTGGATGAGGTCCGCTTGGCAGTGTGGTGGCAGTGCTGTGGTCATTATTCAGCACCAGGATGATAGGTGCCCTGTCCTCTTGTTGTCAACACATGGTTGGTTGCCCCTTCCCTCCTTTCCCCCTGCCCTCTGCCCTGTGATATGACCTCTAGGGATTTCTTAGAGCTCCCTGGCGGCTTCTGGATGGGTTCAGCCCATGGGAGCATGGCAGGAGATGGAGTGTGATGCCACTGGGACTCTTACTTCTTCAGTCCTCCCTTTCCTGTCCTCCCAGAAAGACCCCTGTGACTGATGTGTCCTCAACGAGGGACCTCCATTCATCTCAGAATGGCCCTTCGGCAAGACTCTGTGCTTCTGGGTTCTGACAGCTGCCTCCTCCCTTTATCCCCTTCAGGGCAGGGGTGGTAACAGATCTGCTGTTCCTAACCCCACTAACCCCATCATACCGCACATGTGTTTTCCCTACACTCTGCCTCCTTTTTTTTTGTTTTTGTGTTTTTTTTTTTGCAAATTTTCCCTTTATTGAATCCTCCTTGAATTATTCTGACATAGTGAGCTGCCCATTTCCTTCTGGTATCCTGGCTGGTAGAATAGCTTCCAAGATGGCGCTGCGGGTAAAGTCCATCTGGAGTGCTGAAGAAGAGAGAGGGTGGACAATGCACAGGAAGAGAGAGCCTGGAGTGTCATCCATCATGTCCTCCTCTGGCCACTATCTGGGACTTGGTTCTGTGGCCCCCTGAAATGGAAGGGGTGGGACACGTGGCCCCTAACCAGCCAGCCATCTCATAGCAGTGACTCCACACCGAGCAGCTGCCCTGGTAAAGAGCTGGTGGTCTGTGTTGCAGGAAGGGGCAGTTCTCAAGACTGGGGGATGAATATTCAGTATCACTTAACCTGATATCACCAGGATATTTTAGGTGTCTTCAGAGTGATGATAGCACAACACCCTGTTTTAGAGACTAGTATATATGAGTTTGGAGGAAACTGTGACAGACAACTAAGAAGTATTTGTTGGAGAGAAATACTGGATTTCTCTGTAAAATACTGAAGCCTGGATTTAAGTAGCTCTGGCATTTTCTGTGCATATACGTGCCAGGTGCTGTGCTGGGAGGCAGTTACATAACAAGGGGGCCCTGATATGTTGAGTTAAATGTGGCAATGGTGAGTGTGGGGTCCAGCTAGGCAGAGGGTGTATGAGCTCCAGCTCCATCAGAGGAAGATGGTTCTACACAAGGGAATGGAGGGTACCGGAAACACTGACAGCTTTGTAAATCTACACATTCCTTCTGCTTCTCAGTAAAAGGTAATTGCAAATTGAAATAAAAATAATCAAAATGAAGTGTGGGTCTCATATCACATGTAAAAGTGTGATAGCAGTGACACCAAGGCTGAGAAGAGAGAAACGGAAGCACATTCTTCTTGTATGTGAACCACGGTGTACCACAGAGGTAAAGTGTTATATACTCTCTGTGTGTACATACATGTATATATTCCTATTGTATGCTCTATAGCAATGGGTATAATACCATTTTCAGTTAGACTGTGGGAAGTTCAAGATGTATACTGTAAACCCTAAAGCAACACCTAGAATAAAAAAGAGTTATAACTAATAAGCCAATAAAAGGATAAAATGGAATCATACCAAATAATTAATGCAAAATCAGGCAGAAAAAGGAAAACGGGAACAAGGAACAGATTGGCAAATAGAAAACAGGTATCAAGATGGTAGATTTAAACCTAAATATATTTCTAATCACATTGTATGTGAATGGACTGATGATCTCGATTAAAAAGTAGACATTGTCATATTGGGAAAGAAATAAAAATTGAACTATATGCTACTTATAAAGGAACCCATTCTAAGTATTAAAAGCATTCTAAGTATTAAAATAACATATGGAGATAGGTTAAATGCAAAAAGATGAAAAAGGACATACAATGCTAAAAGTGATACTGTTCAAAGAAAAATCGGATGTCTATATTAATATCAGAAAAGTAGGTTACAGAGCAAGGAATATTACTAGGGACAAAGAAGGCCAGGCCATAATGATACAGGGGCCAAATGATCAGAAAGACATAATTCACAGCGCGTATGGACTTAGTAACACAGCTGCAAACTACACGAAGCAAAAACTGATAGAACACAAGAAATAATCATAGTTAGAGATTTAAATACCCCCTTCTCATTAATTGATAGAACAAATAGAAAATCCTGTAAAGCCATGACTTGTTCAGATGCCTGTAGCACGTGGCAGGGAGAATTGCCATCTGCAGAGAAATGTGCTGTTATTCACTGTGGTGAGTCTCCAGGCCATGTATGTGTCAGGTCCATGCCGGCCACTGGGACAAGAATCTCCTGGACAAGCATCCTGGACGAGTATCCAGGAAGGCTAATGGGTTTTGAAGAAGAGCTTAGGAAATATACCTGACCGGTGAGTCACTGGCAGGTTCTAGTAGGAACATGAGCTAGGGACAATCTGTCAGCTGCTTCATGCGTGCTTTGCCACCTACT
Source organism: Colobus angolensis palliatus (assembly GCF_000951035.1). Lineage (NCBI taxonomy): Eukaryota > Metazoa > Chordata > Mammalia > Primates > Cercopithecidae > Colobus > Colobus angolensis. The sequence goes on along the minus strand of NW_012115278.1, from coordinate 3,781,588 downwards.
ATCATTTCAGAGAATGCCCTTCAATGTTTCATTGATTTCAAATTAGATATTGGTTAGAATAATTTTTTAAACATATACTTCCCCTTTTTTATGTGGATATCACTGTTGAGCAAGTTGTACGCATACACATATATAATATGAAAAATGTTGGCCGGGTGCGGTGGCTCAAGCCTGTAATCCCAGCACTTTGGGAGGCCGAGACAGCGGATCACGAGGTTAAGAGATCGAGACCATCCTGGCTAACATGGTGAAACCCCGTCTCTACTAAAAATACAAAAACTAGCCGGGCGAGGTGGCAGCGCCTGTAGTCCCAGCTACTCTGGAGGCTGAGGCAGGAGAATGGCGTGAACCCGGGAGGCGGAGCTTGCAGTGAGCTGAGATCCGGCCACTGCACTCCAGTCCGGGCGACAGAGCGAGACTCTGCCAAAAAAAAAAAAAAAAAAAAAATGTTAACACCAGTTGTGAAATGGTCTTTCAGAGAGCTGTCTACTCTGGCAAAATGGAATGAGTTCAGGCTTCATCCAATAACATATGGAGGTACTGTCTGCCCATCTGTGTTCCTGTTGACATTGCTCAATGTTTTCCTTTCCAGGACTCAAGCATTCATTGGTCTTTCTGTGAAAGTATGGCTATTAGGAAAAGATACAGCTTTTAACTCACAGCCTGCAAACCATCCATTAACATGAAGAATCTTATCTTTCTTCCTTGAAAAGCCTAGCCGATCTGGTTTGTTTTGGGAGAAGTATACTTCTGGGTTTTGTGCAATAAAAATGATTTATCTCTTCAATAACCAGCCCCGTCACAAGCCCATCTAATGTTAATAATTAATTTTGGGGCTTTCCAGCTAACTGGGGTGAATGTTGGTCTGGTTTCTTCCCTTGGGTTTTTTCTGCCTGAAAACAATTCTTCCAGTACTGATTTCTTTGCTCACGGGGCTGAGATTTGAAAACTTGCTTAATTACACGGCAGTGGTTCTCTAAACAGGAGGCTTTCACATTCCATCCGTTTGCTTTGAAAAGGAAGGATTGCATCCTTATGTCTGAGGAATTACTTAAGCCCAAGGATTGAATGTTCTGTTTCACTACCTGTGTGCAAGCCCCAGAAAAAGTGGGCACCAATCTTCTTTATTGTGATTTCTGGACATTTATTGAGCGATCACCAGTTTCACAGCAAGCTGGATAGAAACAGCCGTGCGTGTTTGGCTTTATTTCTGATATGTCTACTTCTTGTGTCTCACTGGGCTTGGACACTGCCCTACTGTCTCTCCCTCTCTCTATTGAATTGTAAACTTCAAAAATCGTACCACTTGGCCCACTAGCTGTTTAAACTACTTTCTTTAGGGGAAAGGACAATTCAAATTAGACCTTAAATACACATGATGTTCTTACATCCAAGTAATCCTAAAATTGCTCCTGTAAATATTTCTCAGTGAATACCTCCCCAGGCTTTGGGGCATGTGATTATACTTTTTGCCAATTATTAATATCCATTTATATTCAACATTTCTTGTGTTAACTGTCCTTACAAATTCTCTGGAAGCATTTTTAAAACAGACTGTAGACATTCTCTTAAAAATATTAATTTGCACCATCTGTAATGAAACTAGTGGTTCAAACAAAGGTTAACATCAACCCTAACTATTTTCCAATTAGGGGGCACTGCTAGGATTGGTAGAGTATAAATGAATAAAATTTTATTATGTTGGCAGAGTGAAAAAACTTTTCACTTGTAAAGACTGCATTCTTTTAATCTCTTTTTCTACTACTATTAATATATAACGTACAGGGCATCTTGGCTTGGCAATTCATTTGCAACTTTAATATTTCTGTTAGTACTCACTTTCCCTCCAAGTTCCTTAATTTTTAGAAAGTATTTCATTTATTTATTTATTTATTTACTTACTTACTTACTTATTTACTTTGAGACAGAGTCACACACTATGTCACCCAGGCTGGAGTGCAGTGGTACAATCTTGGCTCACTGCAACCTCCATGTCCTGGGTTCAAGTGATTCTGCTGCCTCAGCCTCCCAAGTAGCTGGGCCACCACGCCCAGCTAATTTTTTTTTTGTATTTTTAGTAGAGATAGGGTTTCGCCATGTTGGCCAGGCTGATCTCGAACTCCTGGCCTCAAGTGATCTACCCACCTTGGCCTCCTAAAGTGCTGGGATTACAGGCATGAGCCACCGTGCCCGGCCAGAAGGCATTTTTAAAATTAGAGTTTCATTTCATAGAATAACTAGAAATGATAAGTATAAATGATTAGTTTTCATCTTGTATTTCAGGGTTTCAGTACAGTCTTTCATCCCATCATTTCTTGAATTCCTATTTTCTATCTATCTCTGTATCATTTATTTACTGTGCAAATTTCTCGTTTTTAAGTTGATAAGTTCATTCTACCTTTAAAAATAGCACGTAATATTTGATCTACACGAAATAATATACGTAACACATGGATAAATTAGGAAGTTTAGTTTTTACAAACCCCTGTATGCTCACCAACCAACTGGCTCCTCTTTTACCCCATCTCTTTGCTTCCCAACATGGAGACTACTCTCTGGAATTGTGTGTTTAAAATTCCTGTGTGTGTATGCGTGCCTCTCTCTCTCTTATCTCACACACACACTCTTTCTATCTAAAACCAAACACATTTATCCTAAACAGCGTATTCTTCAGTGTTGCTTGGTTTGGAGCTTTATAAAAATTGCATCATGTATGTATTCTTCTATTTTTCTTCATGCAACATTATGTTTCTAAGATTTATCCATAGCCGGGCGCGGTGGCTCAAGCCTGTAATCCCAGCACTTTGGGAGGCCGAGACGGGCGGATCACGAGGTCAGGAGATCGAGACCATCCTGGC
>NW_012115278.1:3776327-3777926 GCF_000951035.1 Colobus angolensis palliatus | reverse complement strand
GTCTCGGCCTCCCAAAGTGCTGGGATTACAGGCTTGAGCCACCGCGCCCGGCCCTTGTCTTTTCTCAATCATAAGGGAAAAACTTTCAGTCTTTCACCATTCAGTATGATGTTGGCTGTGGGATTTTCATAAGCAGTCTATTATGTTGTGATATTTTCCTTCTATTCCTAGTTTGCTGAGGATGTGCATGTTTTTTTTCCATCATGAAAGGCTGTTGAACTTTGTCAAATGTTATTTTCTGCATCAATTGAATTAATCATGTGTTTTTTTTTCTTTACTGTGTTAATGTGTATTTCATGGATTGATTTTCCTATTTTAAGCCATCTCAGCATTCCAGGAATAAATCCCACTTGATCATGGTGTATAATACTTTTAATGTGCTCCTGAGCTTGATTTGCTTAGCATTCAGTATTTCGTTGAGGATTTTTGCATCGGTATTCACCAGGAATATTGGTTTGTAGTTTTCTTTTCTTATAGTGTCTTTGTCTGGCTTTGGTGTCAGGGTAATGCTGGCCTCATAGAATGAGTTAGGAAGTTAGGTCTCATGGAATGAGTTCCCCTCCTTTTCAATTTTCTGGAAGAGTTTGAGAAGAATTGGTGTTAATTTTTCTTTAAATGTTTGGTAGAAAGCACCAGTAAATCTATCTCATCCAGGGTTTTTCTTTGTTGGGAAGCTTTTGATTAACGATTCAATCTTTTTACTGGTTGTAGGTCTATAAAAATTTTTCATTTCTCCATGATTCAGTCTTGGTAGGTTGTGTGTACTCAGAAATTTGTCCATTTCATCTAGGTTATCCAATTTTGAGGCATACAGTTGTTCATAGTATTTTCTTATAATACTTTTTATTTTAAAAAATTGGTAGTCATATCCCTGATTTCATTTCTGATTTTAGTAATTTGAGTTTTTCCTTAGTCAGTCTAGCTAAAGATCTGTCAATTTTGTTAATCTCTTCAAAAAACCAACTTTTGGTCTCATTAATTTTCTCTATTTTAAAAATTCACTACAGATCTATTCTCTAATATTTATTATTTCTGTTAGCTTTTGAGTTTAGTTTGTTCTTCTTTTTCAAGTTCCTTATAGTGTAAAATTAGGTTGCTACTTTGAGATCTTTCTTCTTTTTTAATGTTGGCATTTACAGCTATAAATTTCCCTTTTAGAACTGCTTTCACTGCACCATACAAGTTTTGATGTGTTATGTTTCATTTTCATTTGTCTCAAGGTATTATATTAGTTTGCTAGAATTGCCATCACAAAATGCCAGACTGTGTGACTTAAACAACAGAAGTTCATTTTCTCACTGTTCTTCAGGCTAGAAGTCCACGGTCAAGGCACTGGTATGGTTGGTTTCTTCTGAGTCCTGACTCCTCGGCATGTGATGGCCCCACTCTTCCTTCCTCTTCACATGGTTCTGTCTGTGCATGTGTGCTCCTGGTGTCTCTTTGTGTGTGTTTGAATTTCCTCTTCTTTTTTTTTTTTTTTGAGATGGAGTCTCTCTCTGTGTCACCCAGGCTGGAGTGCAGTGGCACAATCTCGGCTCACTGCAACCTCCGCCTCTTGAGTTCAAGCAGTTCCCCTGTCTCAGCCTCCCGAGTAGCTGG
>NW_012115278.1:3759540-3775288 GCF_000951035.1 Colobus angolensis palliatus | reverse complement strand
AGTAGCTGGGACTACAGGCGCCCGCCACCTCGCCCAGCTAGTTTTTTTGTATTTTTTTAGTAGAGACGGGGTTTCACTGGTAACCAGGATATTTTGTCTTATATCAAGATAGCCACCCTAATTCTCTTTTGGTTCCTACTTGCATTGAAATATCTTTTCTTATCCTTTCACTTTCAACCTATTTGTGTCTTTTGATCTACAGTAAATCTCTTGTAGGCAGCATAGAATTGAACTGTGTGTATGTGTGCGTGTGTTTTAAAATCCATTCTGCCACTCTTTGCCTTTGGGTTGGAGAGCTTAGTCCATTTACACTGGTTTTGTTTAGTTATTTATCAACGTTTTGCCAACTGGCTTTGTGCTGGGTCAGTTCTTCATGGTTGGCTGGGTGTGCCTTGAGCCTAGAGACCAGCAGGAGGTGAGTGCCTACAGTCTTCTCAGGTGTTTTCTGAGCATGCATCTTGCTTGATTATGTTTGTGTTTTTTTTTCAATTCTTCAGTATACTTTTCAATATTTTAATTTCCCAAAGAGTCTCATTCAGACTTCTCCTTGGTGCCTTAAATGGACTGTGGTCTATCTTTGCCCACAGTCTCTTTCCTGAGAAGTCTGTGAATCTGTACTTTCCCTGTTCTGTGACTGTCTCCTGAATGTGTGTGCATAGGGCCACATGCAAAGCTGTGCTGAACTTTGCACTATATTTTTTCTGTGTTATGTTACACTTAAAGGGCTGACCTTGCTCATACAGAATGATGCCAGACTCCCAGAGGCTCTGACTGTACATGGGTGAGGAATCATAGTCTCCTTCCAAATCTTCTGAAAAAATTGCCCATGAGAGCTGGCAGCTTCCCCATTCATGTTTCTTCCTCATATCTGCCTTCTGTCCATGGGAAACATGTTTGGCTGTGTTCTGTGTCATTGCTTTTGGGGTAAACCTAGCTTTACCACTGCCTGCTAGTTTCCTTTTTCCTTCTGGAAAGGTAGCTTGGGTCAGTGAAGCTAGGGTGAAAACAGGCCACAAACAAGAGTCCCTATCAGAGAGAGGGACAGAGAAAGAGAGGAAAAGAGAGGAGAGAGAAGAGAGTACCTAGGGATACAGAAAGAGAAACAGAGAAGGGAGGAGATAGGGATAGAGAAAGAGAAAGAGAGAAAGAAACAGACAGGTGAAACCTTGCTAGTCAGCCTTCTGGGCAGAGGGGGCTACAGGAGGGCTGGGCTCTGCTGGCTTGCTGTGGCTCCCCATGACTGCTGCTCCATGCAGAGTACATCTGTAGAGAGGGCACCATGCCTGGCACAGTCCTCAGGCTGGGATATGTTGCCTCCTGGTGGGAGGGAAGGGCTGGGGGATGGCATCGGGTGCTTGACATATCTTGGCCCTGCCCTCAGCAGCTGGGAGCTTATCCTGAGTCCCATTTGCTCCTTTTAAAATGGGGATAGTATTACCTGCCTTCAGGGTTATCATGATAACAAAGGTGATAGCTTCAGCAAGAGCCTAACACAGAATGTACTCACTTAAATGACCATTAATACTCATCAAATAAAATAATAATATGGTGGGGAAAAGGCCTTTTCTCTACAGGATACTTCAGAGATACTGTCAAGTAATCGGGACAAAGACAGTGAAGGGCCCCAAATAGAAGGCCTAATCCCGCTTCTGCTGTCTGCAGCCTGTCTCTTGCCCTGGGAGATACTTCCCATGAGGGGCCCCTCCTGGCCACTGCTGCACAGGCTGTTACAGAGGAGGCCTCATTGCTCAGCTTGGCTTTCCCACAGCTGATCTCCAGTGTTACCGACCACTGGGGTCCTTCCCGTTTCAGACCTCCGGACCTGGGTGTTGAGGTACCACCAGCTGCCTTCCTGCCCTCTGACTTCTGCTTGATTTATTTTGGTCCCACTCCCAGTCTGGTCCCACTCCCAGCAGCTCTTCTACAGGGCTCTGCATGGCTGATGCCATCTGCCATCTGCCACCTGCCCTCTCTCCTGAGCCCTTGGCTCTCGACTTTCCTGCCTGCTCTGTGGTCTTCCTGACTGGTACCTGGGAAAGAGCTGCCTATGACTGGAGCAGAGCATCCCTTGGAGAGTCTGTGGATGTGAATTTGGTCATGCACAGGTGAAGGCAGTGAAAGCATTTTGCATTCCTTGTTACTGGCTCTGCATCATCTTGTCAAGCAGAACTGACTTCAGCAATGGCTGCATAAATGGTCCTATGTGGCACGGGGCCTAAAAAAGACTGAGGGCAAACCTCTTCCTCCACCCCTGGTACCCCAATCACCACCTCCCCAGACTGTCGTTTGCACTAACCATTGTCTCTTTTTTGGCCTTTAAAAATGTAAATTCTCTTGAAAGTGTTCATATGTTAGGTATTCAATATTTTCAACATTTTTAGCTCTTTTTTTGTCAATACGATGATATAAGCATCATAGGACTGTTAAATGTTTTGATTTAGAAAGAACTAAGGGGTCTAGGGATGAGGAAACTGTTGAAGAAGAGGGCAGAAGAGGCAGAGGCGTGCGCAACTGTTTCCATCGCACAGTCTGGCATGAACCTTTCTTATTAATCATCGTGGTAGCAAGGGTTCTTGGCAGTGGTGGATCTGCCTCGGCCCCATCAGTTCTGACTGCTTAAAACTTACTGTTCGAGGATTTTAAACATGGCTAATACCCAGGACTGGTGGGGATAGGGATTTGTTCCTGCCTGTAACTGAAACGTGGAGTAATGGGGATAGGCTCTCTTCCAGCAAGAGGACCATGGGCACCAGGAAACTTCTTGATCCAGTGACCTCACTTCTAGGAATCTATCCTAAGGAAATAATTAAAGGCACACACAAAGACTTATCTACCAGGACTCACATAGTGTTTGTTATTTATCCAGGTAAAAAACCAGAAATCCCCTAAACTTCCATCAACAGACAGATGGCCAGGCTTAATTTGATGATCCAAGTAATGGAATGTGATGGCTGACATTAAAATCACGTTGTGGAAGAATAGCTATTATTTGATAAGCTGTGAAATGCTAATGAGATAGCTGAGCTGAACGATTACAGGACAAAGCAATTTGCATATGTGAATATATATGTGTGTGAATGTGTGTCTCCGCACTCATATGTGTGAATCTGACCTAAAAGTATTCATTTACATGTAGGAAAAAAACATTGAAAGGAAATTCTCTAAATGTTAACATTGGATATCTCTGAATTATAGAATTATGTACAGGTGCAGTTGTTTTATGTGTTATCTTCTGTAATTTCCTTTAAAATAAGTATAAATGTATAGACAGATATGGATTTTGTAAATGTATATACAGAGTTTCTTGAGACATGGGGGAAATCAGACAATGTGGAAATTAGTAAAACTAGACAGTGCCCAGTCTTAGAGTGAAGTCAGAAAAACGTCAATGCGATTTCTTTTTTCGGGAGAGGAAAAGTCAGGAATAATATAGATCGCATCAATATTTTCTACCTTATTGAAGTCAAAAGGAGAAAAAATTGGGCTTTCAGCTTTGTGGACTGCCATTTTTATTTTCAACCTCTGGAAAATGTTTTCGGGCAATCCTGAATCTTCTCTACATGTGATCTGTGAGCTCTCTGGGTCAGGGGCCAGGGATTCTATCAAGCAACAGGGCCCCAGGGCCTCCTTGGTGCTTCCCCTATTTGCAGAGAGGAATGGATTTGGAACATTGAAAATGGTATCTGGGTGGTGGTAAGTTTACATTGGAATGGCCCAAAGTCTCTTTAGGAAATTTCCTGGTGAAGCTCATTTTACTTTTGGATTTTTAGAAATATAATTACATAAAAAAGCTCAGAAACGATTACCTATATGCTTAACTACAATTATAAAATACTTTGTGTACACGAAGCGCATAAATGTAAATGTTAAACAGTAATAAAAATCAGCCAGATATGGCCACCACAGAGAAGATAAAATGGACTTTGGATTTTTCCCCATTTCTAATTTTCCTTCTTAGTGGAAAGAAGGTAAATCCTCCACACTGCGTGACGTGGTGCTGCTGTGGGCTCTTTTGGGGCCCCGTGGGTCATGCTTTCCAAGGAGCAATAGTGCCTCCACCCTCCTGAGCACTGTCCTCTCTTCAGAGGGTCAATATTGAGTCTATAAACATTATTGATGTAATGATTTAGGAGACTTATTTTGAGTTAAAAAGCCAATCTCATGCAAAGAAGCTATGATTGCTAGGTTTTAACCCATTCATTATTAAGTATGTGTGTATGTATGTGTTTTTGTGACAGGATCTTGGTCTGTTGCCTAGGCTGGAGTGCAGTAGCACAATCTCAGCTCATTGCAGGTTGGACCTCTCAGGCTCAAGCAATCAACCCTTCACCAGCCTTCCCAGTAGCTGGGACTATGGGTGTGCACCACCACGCCTGGCTAATTTTTGAATTTTTTTTAAAGACAGGGTTTTTCCATGTTGCTCAGGCTTGTCGTGAACTCCTAGGCTCAGGCAATCCACCCGCCTTGACTTCCCAAAGTGCTGAGATTACATGTGTGAGCCACTGTGCCCAGCTCATTATTGAGTATTTATTAAGAACTTACTTTGAACTGGGTGCCACTTACAGTACCAAATAAAAAAAGATGAAAACATGGCAGCCATTCTTAAAGAGCTCACAGTCTAATGAACCTCAGTGAACCAATATCCACAATCTATCTTTATGTTTTCCATTTACATCTCCTTAGTTAATGTAAGAAAACCAAGGGTTTTTGTTTCTTTTTTAAAGTGAGAGGGTCTCCTCCAGGCTGGAGTGCAGTGGCTCCATCATAGCTCACTGCACCGTTGAACTCCTGGGCTCAAGTGATTCTCCCGCCTCAGTCTTCCAAGTAGCTAGGACGACAAGTGTGCACCACTACGCCCAGATAATTTTTTATTATTTTTACTTTCCGTAGAGATGGGGTCTTCCTATGTTGCCCAGGCTGGTCTTGAACTCATGGCCTCAATCGATCCTCCCACCTTGCTGGGATTACAGGTTTGAACCACCATGCTTGGCCTTGTTTTCTTTTAATCTACATTGCATGACTGAGAAAATGGAAGCTCAGGGTTGTTAAATAATGTGAGGAAGGTCACTGTCTCCATAACACTCGGTCCTCCTAGACCACCCCAGGGAGCATCAGAAAACATCTGGTTGTTTGGTCCACTCACTGTGACATTTTCTTTTTTTTTTCTTTTTTTTTTTTTGAGACAGTGTCTCACTCTGTCGCCCAGGCTGGAGTGCAGTGGCCAGATCTCAGCTCACTGCAAGCTCTGCCTCCTGGGTTCATGCCATTCTCCTGCCTCAGCCTCCCGAGTAGCTGGGACTACAGGCGCTGCCACCTCGCCCGGCTAATTTTTTGTATTTTTTTAGTAGAGACGGGGTTTCACCGAGTTAGCCAGGATGGTCTCGATCTCCTGACCTTGTGATCCGCCCGTCTCGGCCTCCCAAAGTGCTGGGATTACAGGCTTGAGCCACCGCGCCCGGCCCACTATGACATTTTCTAAATGTACCTAGGGGGTTGCAGTTACAGATTTATAGTTATAGGAAACAGGGTTGGGAGGATCTCAACTGTAAGCCAGTTTGAGCAGCTAAAAGTATGCTAATTATTAAATCTCTTGGGCAGAGAGATTCTTCCAAATCTCTCTACCTTCATTTGTCAAAGTTAAAGCACCTATTTTATAATTCTCTCTCCTGCCATGCTGACCTCTACTGGCCATTAAACCTCTGAGGAGAGTCCTCAGTCACCTGTGTTCTCCATGGGAAGTGGCCCAGTGCTGCCCAGAGATGACGCCCAGCGGATACTCACTGGCCCCAGACAGACACCTTTTCTGACTTCCTAGAGACATGGTGCTGGTGTTAGACACAACTCAGGGGCCCATGTTTTACTCATCTACAGGAGTCTTATTGTCTATCTCACAGGTGAATGCTTGAATGAGAAAGAAGCAAGCAAAAATATTTTTCTTAAAATTTCTTCCATTGTGCATTTGTGATCGGAAAGAATTACTGTTATTTCCCCAGGTAAATGTTTCATAGCATCTGCAGCATCTCTACCTGGCCTGGGATCCTGTAAGAAAGGCAATGCATCAGCATATAAAACGACATATTCTCAGTGATCAGGAACGAAAATTGTTCCCGCAACTTCTCATGGGAAAATTGTTCCTGCAACTTCTCATGGAAAGCTGGTTGTCTTTTAACATCAAGTGTCCTTTAATGAGGGTGATCGTACATGCCGGTGGACTTAGTTGTGGCTGTGCAGTTACTTCCCGTTCAACAAGCTCCTGATTTGAATGATACATTTACGGTGGTCCTTCCATATGGCAGGCCGGCCAGTGTGGTGGAGGACCACCTGCCCAGTGCGAACCTGTGCTTTTCTTCCGTTGTGGCTGCTGACCTTGGAGAGCTTGCCATTCTGGTTGTTGTCTCATTCCAACCCCTTGGTCCTGACTTCTGCTGATTGGTCTTCCAATGGCAGCTGTTAGTGTATTTTAAATGTGAGTTTCTTATTATTTTAGCAAATAGAATTTTCTGCCTACAAAAGGGCCAACGAGGCTCTGAATTTTTTTTTTTTTTTTGACAAGGAGTCTCGCTCTGTCACCCAGGCTGGAGTGCAGTGGTGTGATCTCGGCTCACTGCAACCTCTGCCTCCCGGGTTCAAGCAGTTCTCTGCCTCCGCCTCCAGAGTAGCTGGTGTTACAGGTGCCCACCACTACACTTGGCTAAATTTTTTTTTTTTTTGTATTTTTAGTAGAGGCGGGGTTTTACCACATTGGCCAGGCTGGTCTTGGACTCCTGACCTTGTGATTCACCCACCTCAGTTTCACAAAGTGCTGGGATTACAGGCGTGAGCCACCGTGTCCCGCCCTCTGAATGTTTTTCTTGAGGAGAAGCTCTGCATGAAATAGCAAAGGTGGCCTGAATCTCCTGCTAATGCAAAAGTGAGCCTAAAAGTGTCATCCCGTAGTATTTGGTCTCCTGTGCGAGTTTCTGCTGTGCATTTTCAGTTGAGTTGGGGAGGAGAGGTATTTCTTATGGTGTCTTCTAAAACTTCAGCCTTTACAATTCAGACAGACCCTTAGGCAAATTTCCTTGTAAGATTTATCACTGAATCTTGGGCACATTCTTGAATCTAGCGCCCAAGTGCTGGGAACACATTCGTTATTTCTGTGTTGCTGATTCTGTTTCCTTCCTTGTCTCTTTCAGGTCTCACTCTCCTTTGCCCCAGATGTCCAGCTCCAGGTCTAAAGATTCCTGCTTTACAGAAAACACTCCTTTGCTGAGGAATTCCTTACAAGAGAAAGGGTGAGATATTTCCCCTGTCATATGAAAGTAAGAGTTTCCGAGCATTGCACTTGGCACGTATGCTGGAGAACTTCTTGAGATATGAATTTTTACTGGACATGTTTAACCTCTGCCAGATCCTTGACAATTTATTGTAGTAGATGTTCATGATTCGGGTGGTTATATTCTGTGGATATTAATTTCAGATGGCCTTGAGCATAACCCTGCAGCAACTGCACAGCACACACACACACTCATGCACGCACAAAGCTCTGACACATTGTCTCACCAGGCTGGGGTTTCTCAGCTAGGGGTAAGGTTGGCATTGTCTGGAGACATTTTTGATTGTCACACTGAGGGCTGAGATGCTTCTGGCATCTAAGGGTAGAGGCCAGGGATGCTGCCAAACATTCTGCAATGCACAGACAGTCCCCACCACAAAGAACTATCCAGCACATATATCAGTAGTGACGAAGTTGAGAAACCCTGTATATGTGTTTCACAAGAAAACTCAATTTCCTGCAAACTTACAGGTCCTTTTTGGACACAAATCAGGGTGGTTCTGGAATTGCCTGAGCAGAGCTGACCTAAAGGGTAAGTGGCAGATGCTTCCTTCTGGGGTGAAGGGCCTTGGGCCAGGCCTGCAGTCTCATCTTCTTTTCTTTCTGCAAACAAACTGCCGGAAGCCTGAGCCACCTGCTCCGTGTTTCCTGGGTCCTTGCACATCACAAAGTTGGTGACATTGTCACTGTCAATCTGAAATAATAAAAAAGATCAGAACCCAGTTTAAAATTATTTATTCAAGCACAAAGCTGAGGATAGCCATTTGGGAAACACAGGATCCAAAGCAATGGGATCAGTGCTCCAAAACTGAAAAGTTAAGGTCTTATTCTTATCCATATAGGCAGAAAACAAAGACGTGGAAGGACTACATTTCCCATACATGGCTGGTTTGTGAGTTACAGCAGTTTGATTAGTTACAGCGTTGCCCCCCTCCAATTCCAAAGAGTATATTTGACGTTCCATGTTAGACAATGTGATAGTCATGAGGTCTTTGTGTGAGAGAAGAAAGAAGGAAGTTAATCTATCAACGAAGATCGACAGTGAAGAGGGAAGGGGTCTTCTCTGGTGCCCGTTCGTCTTTTACAACACTTTACAAAACAATGTAGGTAAGGGAAAAGGCAGACCTAGAATCAGAGCAAAGAAGGCCACAGCTGCCTCTTAGGTGACTCATCCCATAATCACATTCTTTTAAGACTCAAAATAATTAAAAGTTTCAACAGCTTTGATTGTGAATCACCTGTTTGTACATCATGGATTCTCCTTTCCCTGCCCGCCCATGGTGTGTACCTGCATTGACAGGCAGGCTGTTGTGTCTCCTTCACTCACTTCTGAGCTTCCAAGGAGCTGCCTCCTCTCTCCCCCGCCCAGTCTGCAGCCAGGGCAGGGGGCCGGGCTTCACACTTTAGGTGGGGCTTGCACGCCATGTGCATTCCTGTCCTCAGCCTCCAAATACTCCTGCTCACAGGATTTGGATGGGATGCAGCCATCTGGATTTATTGCTTCTCAGTGCAGGGATGATTTGTTCACAGGAAGCCCTTGACTCGAGGAAACTCCTTCCCTCTCTGTCTCTCCAGGGCAGTCAGTACTACTCCTGTCAAGGGCATTCAGATGTCACTTCCTTTGAGAACCCTTGGTTGTTTCTGCCCCACCCACCAAGAGTCAGTGCTTCTCCTGCGCTTTCAAACACTGCATTCATGCCCTTACTTCCAGACTGGCCTGTGTGCTATCTATGGTTATGTCAGCCAGCCTGTGCCCTCTTCATCGTGCGTCCTGGCACCTAGCACAGTCCCTGCCACCAGCCCCGCAGTGACTGGATGGGTAAGGAGTGTAAGCTGAGGCATTTCCACTGACCCAGCTGCTTCAAGCTTCTGTACTGGGGGATAACTTAATTATGCTCCATTGCTCCTAATTAATAACTTAAGACAAAGACTTCACACACCTATTCCCTTAATGCTTTCTGTTGAATTACTTGGTAAATTGTGAAGGCCTGCAACATTTTAGAATTTGCAGTTCATTGGAAAACCGTTAATGTGTAAGCATTTTTCCTGGCATGCGGAGCACAGACACGTCCTGGGAGGCTGAGCTGGGCCTCACGTCACAAAAACCATTTCAAGGGAGTAGAACATGCGTCAGCTTTGCTTACAAAATGTATTCCTTTTCTCTTTTTGCATGAAGCTAATTAAGGTATTGGTAGTAGGAATGTCTTTTTCATACTTTTATCAACTTTATTTTGTTGCAATTTTAATCTGATCAAATGGCTTATTAGGATAATATCCATTGATTTACTTATTTTCAGAAGTATTCTTTTAAGGGTGTTGAGAGCAGGAATGTGTGGTACAAAGGTCAGAGCATGCCCTGTGTCTGCACTGACAACTGGTAGCCACTCTTCACAGATGGTTATTTAAATTTAAATTAATTAACATTAAACAGTCACTTCCTCAGTTGCACTAGCCACACTTCAAGTGACCAATAGCACATGTGGCTGCCATACTGGACAGGGAAGCGAACATTTCTGTCACCACAGAAAGTTCTATTGCACAGCACTGCTCTAGAAGGCAATGACATTAACTTGCTTTCCTCTTTCTTCTTAGAAGAAAAGTTTTTTTTTGTTCCAGTTTTGTTACAGTTGTGTTTTTTTCAGCAGTTGGTGTGATATTATTTCTCACACACTTGAGCATTTTCTAGTCACAAAATTGATCGGATTATCGACTATTTTCAAAGTCATGTGTTATCTTGTTACACATTGGTTATACACAGCATAATTGGCGTCTCTGGGCTGCTGCTTCTTAATATTTTTCCTTGTGAACCACTTCTAAAGCAGTCATAAGTGTTCAGGAGTATCACAATGCCCCATTGAGCTGGCTCCATTCCAGTCTATCACAGATCACATCTGTTAACGTCAGTATTGTGATCCCAAGAATATTCTATGTGATACATGAAAATTCTGGCTTTTGGTACAACCTTTTAAGAGTCAAGTGCATCTAAACTGAAGGAATTGATCAGAAGGTCAGGGATTCAACCAAAAGCAAATGGAGGCTCTGTAGAGTGGCTCATGACTATACATCCCAGCACTTTGGGAGGCCAAGGCAGTCAGATCACTTGAGGTCAGGAGTTTGAGACTAGCCTGGCTAACATGATGAAACCCCATCTCTACTAAAAATACAAAAATTTTTGTAAAAATACAAAAATTAGGGTGTGGTGGCGTGTGCCTGTAATCCTAGCTACTGGAGAGGCTGAGGCAGGAGAATTCGCTTGAACCTGGGAGGCAGAGGTTGCAGTGGGCTGAAATTGCATCACTGCACTCCAGCCTGGGTGACAGAGCAAGACTCTGTCTCAAAACAAAACAAAACAACAACAAAAATTCCAAAAGTAAACGGATGTGTTTTCAAGTAATTCTGAGAAAAGTTTATGGTTCCTGTTGAGTCATCTAGATATAGGCCCCATTCTTGGCCTGTCTAGTTAGATACTAATGTTCCCTCTTCCTGCTCGTGCTTCTGTGGATGTTGTGTGGGAAGCCAGGTAGGCCACCTTCCCTACAGCTCCACTGCAGAAAGAGATCTACACAGAGGAGGAAAAACTGACACCACTCACCCTGGACAAGTCTCACACATCTAGGTATTGACTACTGGAGCGTGTGCAGTGAAAAAGCAAACGCTGAAATCGGCAGGAACTGGTCTCAGCCAGAAACAGCTTTCTTGGAAAGTCCCAAACTCAGAAAAAGCTGGTTTCTTGAAGGCCCACAATTCATTTTGAAGACTTCAGTGACTCCAGGAAATTTCCTTTGACCTAAAAGTGTTCTGTGAGGTCACAAAAAAGCCATTCCCACCAGCATGTGAGCGGGCCACTGTCGGTGGTCCTTTGAAAGACCAGGGTTGATTCGGTGCCATTTCACACAGTCAGGACTCCGGAAAGCTTGCTTTGCAGCCATTACTATGTCAGGAGAAATAACCACACCTCTCTTGCTTTCCAGGTCAGGGTGCATACCTGTTTACCACCCAGAGTTCATCACTGCTGAAGAGTCTTGGGAAGACGGCTCTGCTGATTGGGAGCGAAGGTACCTGCTGAGCAGGGAGGTGTCGGGTCTGTCTGCGTCAGCCTCCTCCGAGAAGGCGGACCTCCCGGACAGCCCGCACGTCCGGCTCCGTCTTTCCAAGCTCAGGTAGGCAGACGTGGGGTGCCCACCCTGGCAGCAGCGGCGGCCGCACATCGCGTCCTGCGTGCCCCCTCCATCTTTCACACCGGCGGGGTGAAGAAGAGGACGAGTTTTGTCCATCTGGCCAGGCTGTACTTTTCCTTCAAGGTGATTTATTTTCACCCGGGCCTAGGGAGACATGTAAGGCGGCCTGCAAATCATGCAGCGCCTCAGAGGACAAACCTAAATGATTGACACAGTACACTCCTCTCCTTCCTGCTGGTGGGGTTGGGGTCTTCATGGCCATTGGGTTTGCAAATAGGATCTGTTTGCTTCAGGGGTCCCATGGCGTTTGGAAGTTGATACACCTTTGCAGTTACTGAGGAAGGAGTGGGTCTGGCTCAGCGCAGAGCCTGAGGGGTGCGGTTCCCTCCTGTGCTGTGGGCCCCAGAAACCCTGTGAAGGCTGGAAACATTTTAGAACTTACGATCCGTTGGAAAACCATTAATGTGTAAGCCTTTGTCTTGGGCACACGGAGCACAGAGCCACGCTTGAGGAAGCGGAGCTGCACCGAGAAAGTGGATGGTGCGCATGCGTATGGGAGGAATGGGTGGGGCGGGGATGCGCATGCGCAGGGGGAGGCGGGCGTGGGGGGGGGGTACGCGTGCGGGTCCAGGCCTGGGGCGCGCATGCGCGGGAGGCCCAGGATGCGCGGACCGTAGCGCTCTCGCCTTACCAGCTTGTGTATCTGGTGGGTTGCCTCCTATGCGCCAGTTCGTTTGAAAGGGTTCTTTTGAGAGGGACATGTTCGAAAGCATCATTTCCGGGACAGAACAAGGTTTGGGAGCCAGGACCTGTGGGCTTCCATTCTGGCTCCGCCCTGACGTCGCTGAGCGCCCGTGGCAGGGCCTGGCCTGGCCGTGCAACTGTACCCTGTCGCGCTTGCCCTCCTGGCGCTGTGGCATCTCGCAGGCCTTCACTAAGATAGTAAGTGTGAAAGCCCTAGATAGGTGAAAAAACACTACTCAGTCGTCAAATGTTAGCGTCTCCGTGTGTCTGTGCGTGGGGACCCGTCTTTTCTGAAGATGCTCGTGGTTGGTTGGAAGTGTACCCGCCTGCAGGCTCCAGGTGCACCTCCCGGGGTGCGAAGAGGCCCGCCTCAGACTCCCCCCTCCCCGGTACGTGGGGGAGCCGCTATCCTATACAAATTCCCAACAATCCTGGGAGGTTCACGGAGGGTACCTGGAGGAGGGTAAGGCTTTTGCCCAAGGCCCCACTGAGCCAAGCCAAGGGGCAGGGATTCGATCCTAGATCCCTCACTCCGCTGCTTGACATGGAGCTGTCGCTTCCCACTGTGACTCCCAACCGAATGTAGCTTCTTCCTGATGACAGGGGGCTCAGCAGCCACTCAGCCCCCCTCGTGGGTGCAGTAAACATTTGGCCAATGAATCCGCTATGAGATGATGTGAGTTGGGTGAAATTGTGTGAGTGGAGTTCTGGCGCCATGGGTCAGCAAGGTGGCAAACCCTGACAGTGTTCACGCCTTTTCCCAGCTGAATGGGTAACCACTCCCGAGGATGCCGTGTCCTCAGCTGTCCCACAACATGGAAAAATAGAATCAAGTACATTTGAGACTTCTGCATTCAGTGCTTGTTTTATCTTCTCTGATTCATGGAATATTTGCCTTTGAGCTTGCCACTGAACTAAAAGACGTTAGCGCCATTCTTTATAACATGTCTAAAAAGTACCATGCGTGATCAGTGAAGAATCTTGTAAAAAACCTTTTATTTTGGGTTGTCAGCTCTGCTGCAGATGTCAGTTATGTAGAAAGAAATTTGTATTTAGAATAGCTCAATTAATGCTTCGTGCTTTAAAAAGAAATGTCATTTTGATTCCTATTTAAGTAGGAGCTGTTGAATCGTAATTGGGAAGCGTGAACTGATTATTCATCAAATTCATTAAATCTAAGAGAATGCAAAACAAGATTTTACCATTTTCACAGGATCAGAAAGAAGGTTTTCAAAGACAGATGAGACTTAACTTTAAGTGAGGAGAGTATTAAAAAGATGTTCCAACATGGAGTTTCTTACTTCATTCTACACACGTACATCAAGCATGGGCTGTGTACCAGCATCCTTCCCTGTGTGGGGACAAAGCAGAAATGCTCTAGTGCCTGCCCTCACGGGACAGCTGGTGGGAGAGACTGGGTGGTGATGGTGCCATTGGGCGATGGGGTCTGGCTGCTGAGTGGACAGAGATGGGCATGATGGGAGGACTGCAGTCAGGGAGCATCCCGGCAGGGCAAAGGCCCTGTGGTCCTGTCTGGGTGCAGCAAGGATGCTGGTGGAACAGAAGGGCAGCAGAGTGCAGGCCAGGTCCCGGTTCATGTAGGGCCTGGGGGTCATGGTTAAGAAATGGATAATGCTGAGGGGGCCAGAATGGCTTTGAAAGTCCTCGGTAGGGGCCGAGTGTGTGGCTTGATGGTTAATTAAGTTATTGCCTAAGGAATTCTTTTTTTTTTTTTGAGACGGAGTCTCACTCTGTCGCCCGGGCTGGAGTGCAGTGGCTGGATCTTAGCTCACTGCAAGTTCTGCCTCCTGGGTTTACGCCATTCTCTTGCCTCAGCCTCCTGAGTAGCTGGGACTACAGGCGCCCGCCACCTTGCCCATCTAATTTTTTGTATTTTTTAGTAGAGACGTGGTTTCACCGTGTTAGCCAGGATGGTCTCGATCTCCTGACTTCGTGATCCGCCTGTCTCGGCCTCCTGCCTAAGGAATTCTTAAGAGACTCTGCTGGTACAACCAGTAACAGCATAACAATTTCTTTCTTAAGTTATTTGTTTTTGTATTTGATGATCAATCTGTATTCCTACCTTTCAGAAAACTTAGGGGAAAATAATTGATAAATATGAATCAGAGAGACAAGATAAGGGATTCAGTTTACTTTTTTTCCAGGAAGCAGGAGGCTTTAAACAGCTATCAAAGAGTCTTAAATCTTGAACTTTAGTTTCCTGAACAACAAGCTATGTGCAAACACTTTGGTTAACTTTGTTCTCCTCTGAAACCTCCACCATGTTCCTTTGGATGGGGCTGTAGGTTTACTGGTCACTGATATGAGGGTGTTCTCCCTCATACCACGTTATGGAAAGAATTCAAAACACATGCTGTGAGATGGAAGTTACTCAAGGCTGCAGAAGGGTGTCTGAGTCTGGGCAACAGGACTGCTGCCCTTGCCACTAAGATCCTACCTTTTCTCTTGCAGGCGCTGTGTGCAGTGGCTGAAAGTCACGGGCCTGTTTGTCTTTGTGGTGCTGTGCTCTGTGAGTACCGTGGCTGCCCCAGCACTGCTGTTGGGTCCGTGGAAGCCCTGTGTGCCTTTGGCTAAAGGGGGAACCTGAGGTGTGGGGCTCAGTGCCTGGCCCTCTTCACCTGATTATCTGACTTTCTTTGGAGGAGATGCGAGGGTTGTGGGGCAGCGGGCTGAGGGGGTCGAGGGCCGCAGTTGTGCCCTCTGCTGTGGTCCCAGTCACACAGCAGAAGCCGGGCAGCATGGTGTTGCCATGTGGAAGGCCAGGTAGCTGGCTGTGGGGCTCCCTGCCCTCCTCGCGTGGTTTCCCACTTCCCTATTCAGCCCCGGACAGTAGCACTCTTCATGTGTGTTGGGACACGTCTGGAGATCGTGGATAGCCCAGAGTGTCTCAGTGCCCCTTTGAGATTGTGCGCTGGGCCTCTGTCCAGCGGTGTGTGTTGAAGCTCTGAAGTTTGTCCCCTCTGGGGAGGTGTCTCTGATTTTATTTGCCCAGACATCTCCATCCTTTCAAATACATGAATACAACAGACACATTCTGGAGCCAAACCAATGTCAGATGCCCTCGCAGGGAACAGGGTGTGGGAATGAGGGGAGGGCGAGGGCTGCTTTGGTGAGCCCATGGCAGTGGGCGGTGCTGTTCTTCTCTGGAGGGTCCCAGCAGATGGACCCACCAGGGGAAAGGCACAGGAGCCCAAGCAGGGAGCCAGGGCCGCAGGGACGCCTCTGTGCCCTCTGAGGTGATAGTTATGAGTCCCACTGCCAGCCTTGGTGTAGCCTGATCAGGGTCACATAGTGGCACTCAAAATACATTTGCCCAATGAGTGGGTGTGTGGTCCCGTCTCTGGTTGTGTGTCTGTGTGTGTCCAGGTGGGTGTGTGGTCCTGTCTCTGGTTGTGTGTCTGTGTGTGTGGGTGTGTGGTCCCCTGTCTCTGGTTGTGTGTGTGTGTGTGTGTGTGTGTGTGTGTGTGGTCTCCTGTCTCTCGTTGTGTGT
>NW_012115278.1:3748467-3759490 GCF_000951035.1 Colobus angolensis palliatus | reverse complement strand
CCTGTCTCTGGTTGTGTGTGTGTGTGTGTGTGGGTGTGTGGTGTCCTGTCTCTGGTTGTGTGTTTGTGTGAGTGCAGGTGGGTGTGTGGTCCCGTCTCTGGTTGTGTGTCTGTGTGTGTGCAGGTGGGTGTGTGGTCTCCTGTCTCTCGTTGTGTGTCTGTGTGAGTGCAGGTGGGTGTGTGGTCTCCTGTCTGTGGCTGTGTGTCATGTCTGCATGTGGTTGTGTGTGGTCCCCTGTGCCTGCTGCATGTCTCTGTGTGTGCACCTGTGTGAGCTGTGTAGGTTGTGGTCTGTGACCATGATAGGTTGTGCTTGTGCTTTGCGGAGTTGTTTTGGGTGAGTGCCACTTTTGAGTGTTGCTCTAAGATGGTGTGCATGGGCAGTTGTTGGGAGACCACAGTGGGTGGTGGGTGCTGCTGTGATGGGGGTGTGACTGTGGTGGTGGGCAGGGGTGGGTCTGAGCTGTGTTGCATGATGGGCGCCAGCTTGGAGGGGTGTGCTCTCCCGTGCAGCCTGCCCTGGTGACGGGGCCCCCTGTGCATGACGTGTGTGGCTGTTCCTGGCTGTTTCATGACCTGCACACGTGTCATGTGTGTTGTGGCTCTGTGTGCGGGCAGGAATGTCTGTGGCCCTGGGTCAGCTCTCAGCTGCGACATGAGGACAGCAGGGTGGTGTATGAAGTGAGTGCTGATTGCATTGAGCTGAGTACAGTCAACTTCTTAATAACCAACCTGTGAGGGAGGAGCTCTGTGACCCGGAGAAAGGAAACCTGTGCTAGAAAAGGAAAACCAATTACACTGAGCTCTGAAAGCTTCACGATTTGATATTTTTGGCTACCAAGTTGCCTCGCCACTTCCTACTCACATGAATGTGTGGTTCTGAAGCCCCACTGCTCAGCAGGGCCTGGCAGGTGCTCTAGGATTTCAAAGGAACCGGGCGGGGTGGGCCAGGTCTCCCCTGGTCCCTAAGAGCTGACCTGAGCTCTGTGTCCAGTCTTAGCCTTCTTCTGTGAGATGGAGTTTAGGTGATTTGTGGATATATCCAAAATAGAATTTGAGGAATGATTTGAACTTCTATAATCTCATGTTATCATCAGTTTAATTTACTTTTTGATGGTGTATAAGGTGCTTTGCAAATTTCACAAACACCTACTACCACAGACACGTGCTCTAACCATTAGAGGGGTCATATTCCTTTATTCTCCAATGTGAGAAAACCACATTTGTCCCTCTTTGATGATTTAATTTTATGGCCAGGCATTTCATCCTTAAAATGGGCAGTTATCAATAATCAGGGCCCATTGTAGCTGAACACTGTAATGAATCAGAATATTTTAATATTTAAGACAAAGCTATTCAGAGTTAGCTGCTGCGTTCTGGATACACACAGTAGCCCCATCATCACATCGTTTTCAACTGTTATCAGAATGATTTCTACCATCCTGCTGTCATACCACACCTCCGTCATTCAACGTTTCTGATTCTTACAGATTTTGTTCAGCCTATATCCGGATCAAGGAAAGCTCTGGCAGCTGTTGGCCTTGTCACCGCTGGAGAACTACTGTATCCAAAATCCACTCTGAGATGGCCAGCCGCCTGGCTGAGATCTGAAACGCAAGGAGACACTCACGGATGGTTGTGACTGCTGCTGACCGCCACGGCACAGGCCTTTACCATTCCCACCCACCTGCATTTTGTTTCTCTAGATGTTTGATGAGAGATGGAGTCTCAGGACAGAGGGGCGGGGAGCTCCAGGGAGACCGTGGCGGGGTTGGTGGTGGAGCTCTCCGAGTGAGGAAGGGGGAGAGCAGGGCACATTCCAGCCAGGACCTGGCTTTCCTGAGCTCCTGGATACTCCTTTTTCCCCGCATCTCTCTCGCGTTCAGCGTGACCCATCTTCCAGTTCATGCCATCCTGGCTGTGTCATCTGGCTCTGGTGACTGCCGCAGCACCTCCTGCTGTGGTTGCTCTGGCCGTCTTGCATGCCTCAGAATTTTTAGTCAGAAGTCATACACATCCTGTAGGATAGTAGACACAGAGGCCAGTGGTGTTTAAGCTTGGAGATGAGCATGCCTTGACTTCTGCAGGCATTAGTTGGAGGGTTCATGTAAATCTAGCAAGAATTCAGCTGTGTTGAGGTTAGCGGTTGCTGTGGCAACCTGCGGTGCACTGGACACTCAGAATTGCCGGGCGCCCTGCCAGCTGTCTGCTAGACCTTGCTCTATGCCCACCCCTCCCACTGGGTAAGAGCTACTTTTTTGCCCTCCTACCTTCTCTTAGCTGCAGGAATTCCCACTGCACCCTCTGGCTGCCAGATCTGATGCACTTCCCAAGCAAATGAGGGCCTTTGCTCCTTAGGGGAGATAGAGGCAGCGGGAGAGGGTGAAGCTTGGCATCACTGGGGGATGCTTTCCCGGGATCTTCCCCAGGCTTCCTGTCTTCCTGGGGAGCATCCGCTGGGGTTCCTGGAGGAAAAGCCTGCGAGAAGATGCGAACACCTCCGTCTGTGGCTCTCGGGCTCCCACGCTCGTGAGCCCACGCTTGACCTTGAGCAATGTGTACATTGTCTGGTTGAATCCTGCCTGATTCTGAAGTGTGGGGCTGGCACCTGTCCCGGGGGAGCTGCGGCTCCCTACAGTCACCTGTTTTCCTCTAGCTTTCAGGCGAGTTGTTTCTGCTGCAGCCTCATTCTGGGATCGGGAGTGGGCAGTTAACTGATGTCCGCCCAGCCTGTTCTGGGTGAGAGGGTGGGAGTGCTGTTTCCCAGCTCTCCGGCGGGGGTCCAGAGCCTCTTTTGGAATGAACGTGGTCATTAAGGTGTCTGTGCATGAAGGTCCTGAAGCCCCCGGTGCTGCTAGGGTGGCGGGCGTCTGGGGAGGGTCCTGGAGAGGTGGGACCCTCCGATGGGGTGCTCTGATCAGGCCAAATATTTTTGATGATGATTATTTAAAAAGGAATTAATTTAGTTGGCTAAATGGCAAGATGTTTTTTTCTTTAGTCTACTTACTTGATAGCCTCAGTGAACTGAAATTTTAGGCAACTGGCTTGCTTTCCTTGCAGTTGCTGTCATCTGTTGCGTAGCCTTGGTTTTTGTAGTCCTTCTGGCAGTCTCACTACATCTTCCCAGGACACCCTCTCCTTAGCCAGCGACCTGCCCAGCAGCCTTCCAGAAAGGCCTAGCGCTTGATGCTTTCTGGTGAGTGGGGGGCACGCTGGTCATGGTTTGTGCTTCCCTCTGCTCAGTGGACAGAGGCACCTACAGTTTTAGAAGCTCCCACTTCCATTGGGGTCAGGGCGGTGCTGATGTCAGCTGAGCGCGTGTGCACGTGTTTGTATTTTCTTCATCACTTTAAAACTGTGCCTGAGTCTTAAAGTGTCTCCGTGTGAGAGAACCAACGAGCTGTGTGATGCTGACAGACTTTGTTTCTCTTTCTTGGGCCTCGACCTCTGCATTGCTTCCCTAGAATGAAGAAAGGCAAGACGTACCCTGTGTTCCTGGCCCCCCCCATGAAGTTCCCAGGACACGCTGCCCTCTGGGCACGACTTCCCGCAGGGGGCAGGGGAGATAGAGCAACCAGCCGCCAGGCTGACCCAAGAACCTGAAGGGGGAGGCGGGATCCTGTCCAGAAACCGTCCTCAGTGGGACGCAGGCGGGAGGGGGAGATTTCGGGGAACACTGGCACCGAACCTGATCAGTCAGTGGAGATCCCGGAGGCCAGCTTAGGGCACCAAGATGGGACGATAGCCTCAGCCCTCTGTTCATCCCACCCGGGACCCAGTGTGCCCCCCTTATTCTAAGGCATTTTGCCGAGTTCCTTCTCGAGCAGCCTGAGTGCCCCAGGCCCACGCAGGACCCCACAGCCTGAGCGCATCCCTGCAGGGGGCAGGCCGGCTTGCCTTTCTTGGCAGGCGGTGGGGATGGGTGGGGGCCGGGAGTTCTCGCCTGCTCCCTGCGTGGCCTTCGAATTTGGATGAAGAGGGAGAGCCCCTGGGAGAGATGAAGGCCGCAGGGGGGACGATGGGTCACCAGCCACGATGGGGGTGATTTGAGCCTCCAGCAGGCTTCTTGGAAAAGGGCAGCATTCCCAGGGATTAACAACGGTTTCTGGAAACTCACGGACCCTCTCGAAAGACCCTGAGCTTTGTGAAGGCTGCAGGCCTGAGGTCTGCTTGGGGAGGAGGGGAAGCCAGCTGGACCCCGCCCCCGACAAGGTGATTCTCAGAGAAAGGGCGCGCAGTGTAGACGTGAGGTAGGAGGGGCCTCGGACTGGTTGGAAAGGCCCAGAGCAACATCTTCAGGGCTCTCGTCTGAGCAGGGAGCTCTGAGGCCTCCTCCCGGCCCTCTGGCCTGCCCTCTGGAGAAGCCTGGGTGAGGGACACCGGGGGTGGCTGCTGTGAGGGGAGAGCTGCTGGAGAAAGCACCACTCTTCTTTAGCTGGTGAATAGCAAAGCCACCTTTCTTTCAGAACCTCAGTGTCTCCCGCAGCACAGTCGGGCTGTGTGGGTTCTGTAGTTGCAGGGTCTATTTTAGAAGCCTGTAATTGCAGCACCTGAAGTTCTTTGTCCCTGAATGGTTGTCTGTGGGAGGCCTGTCAGAGGCTCCCAGGGCAATGGGCAAATGAACAGAAGCCAGCAAACTTCTACAAGCAGGTCAGTTATGGGCGCCCTCCCTTGCTCCCTTCCTTCCACTCTCCCTTATTTTCCTCCCTCCCTTCCTGCTCTTCTTTGCTGCCTCCTCTTCTTTCTCCTCTCTCTTTCTCTCTCCTTCCCTTCTCCCCATTCTCCCCCTTCTCTTCCTCCTTCCCTCTTTCCCCCTCCCTGTCTTTCCTTTTTCCCAGGTGATGCATTTTGTATCCCACCCAGCGTGGCAGCCTGGGCTCTCAGAGGATGTGGAGGAGACTGTGATTCAGAGGGGAGGAGAAAACACGGTTTCCCCGCCCTCTTAGCTTCTCCAAGCAGGGCCCTGCAGATTAGACACCAAGGACAGGTTAACAAGAAAAAGGCATACTCATGTGTTTCATATAAGTGTTGCCTGACAAGAAACAGCTGAGCTTGGTGTTCTGCTGCTAGGTTTGATGAAGAGTGGAGAGCCGTGAAAGGTGTGATAGGACAAGAGCACATGAGCAAGTGCAGGACATGGGCCAGGAGGGGCCCTGGCAAGACCTGTCCATTCAGGTCCCTCTTGTCCTCTGTCCATCTTTGGAGCTAAGGATGCCCCGGTGTGGGGGGCGCCTCTCGTATGAGGGCCACGACCTGCTTCAGGGGAGTTAGGTCTCGAATGAGGGCTGAGATGGGGGAATGAGAAAGGCAGGAAGATTGTGTTGGTGGCTGAGGGCACGGGGCACCTGGGGAAACGCGTTTCTTCACACACTGTCGGAGGAGGGTGTGCGTCTGGTGGGCGGTGGGAACATGGGGTTCCTCCTGCTTGCTTTATGGTTCTCCTTGACACTCCCCCAGCCGTGAACCTCAGCAGCCACGGGGACTCCACGTTGCTGCAGGTGGACCTGGCCGGGTCCTTAGTGGCCAGCGCGCCGAGTCGTTCTGGGAGGGAAGAGCGCCTCCTGGTGGAGCTGACCCAGGCCGACACTTCAGGCTCCAGGTGGCGGCGGCCACAGCAGGTTATGCTGATAATTTATTTGGAAGGATTGTGAAATCTCATTTCATCTCATAATAAATTGTGTTTCCTCTTGAGTGGATTTGATGGGGAGCCACAGGCGAGGACACCATTCTTAGTCAATTCATTGGCTCTTCTTGTCTTTTGCTTTGTCTTTGAAATTCTCTGTTTACCATTTCTCTATTTATAAAATTCTTGCCATTTCAGTAAAATCAGGCTTGCAAGTTCTTTATTCAAAACTGTTTTGCCGGGCCATTCAGGAAACATACATTTGAAATGAAAAAACTTTTTTTTTGGTGTTGTAAAAGTGCAGTTAAGTCTGGGCCTTACGTCATGGTTCAGAAGACAGTTCCACAGCACGGTGAGTGTGTTTGTGGACACCTGCCTAAGTTCTGAGCTGCTGCATCTGTGTAGGCCTGTGCACAGCCTTGTCTCTGAGCCTTGCCGAGCCTTCATTCACATCCTGCAAAGGCAGCGGGGGAGCAGTGTCTGTCGTGGCAGCCCGGAGCCTAAACTCCAGAGGCAGGGCTCCTTCCATGCAAGCCTGGCCCCCGAGCCCTGGCCTCGGAGACTCCACTCTGCATTGTCACGGTGACTTCTGCGTGGAAGTCGTAGCCCCGGTTCATGGATGCTCCGTTATAACCAGCAGAAGGAAACCCCGCCCATGCGCAGGCTGCACCACCTGCAGTGGAGCGTGTGAGGAGTGAATGCACCCTCACCTTTCCTGCCTTGCAGAGCGTGGTCCACAGAGCTCAGGTCTCATCATGAACTAGCACGCAGTGTCCGGGACCATGGCTGACGCAACACCGATGTTCTGAACTGGCTGCCCCGGCCAGGGTCTTAGGATGTCAACTTGGTTCCCCGTGTGAAGAGCAGAGCCCCTTGGCAAGGGGCTCCTTGGTGATGAGCGATGACCTTTGCCCTCTGACCTGGGCCTTGCATGGAGAAGGGCAGGACCTCACCCAGCCTGCGGTCCTGCTGCCTCCTCAGCACTTGTATATTAATAACCCAGGTTAAATGATCTGTATGGCACCTCCCTGCTCTCTCGGGGTGGCCCTTCCTAACGTGCTGACACACCCAAAATGCCCACAGGCAAATCCAGCCCCAGAAACATGGGAAACACGAAAGATCTTTACTAAACGATTTTTTCCCCCAGACACGCTCTTTGCAAACACTGAGGTACTTAAAAGAACTTCTGTTTTCTCATGCCTGTGCTGCTTTGCTTTGATCAGTTTCAGAGATCCTGTTTTCAGTGTCCTTTGTGATTTGTGGGTGAGATTCGCATCTTCCCGTTGAGGATCCCCCTCCCTCCCCGGGCTGCCTCCCTAGCTGATCACTGTCCTGTACCCCAGGGGCAAGAACATGCAAGGCAGGGAATGAAGCTTCACCCGGGGCCCTTCCTTGCAGGGGCTCCTGTGCACGGGGGTGTGGAAGGTTTGCAGGGCGTGGGTTTGTTGCCTCCAGGTTGGAAGCAGTTGCAGAAGCAGTTCTCAGGACGCAGAGAGCTCAGAAGAGTCCTCCAAGTCTCTAGGAACTTGTAGTGATTCATTTTTTAAATTAAAAACATTTTTATGAAAAAATTTTTAGAGTCGGGGATCTTACTCTGTTGCCCAGGCTGGAGTGCAGTGGTGTGATCACAGCTCACTGTAACTTTGAACTTCTGGGCTCACGCGATTCTCCTGCCTCCGCCCCTAAGTGGCTGGGACCACAGGCACATGCCACCAGGCCTGGCTAATTTTTAAAATTTTTTTTGTGCAGACAGGAGTCTTGTTCTGTTGCCCAGGCTGATCTTGAACTCTTGGCCTCAAGTGATCTCCCACCTTGGCCTCCCAAAGTGGGATTACAGGTGTGAGCCACCACGTCTGGGCGTGATTTGTTTTTCTTGTATTAAATCACTACTTCCATGCCTTTTGCACTTTTGAACACGAATTCTGCATTTTTTCTTTCGAATCCTTTTTCTTAAAGAAAGCTCTCCAAATTGTGGAAATTCCCAGCTCCTAACATCAGAGCTAGCATAGGAGCAGTAGCTTCTGACATCAGAGATGTGAGAGCTCCAATAAAGAGGCCCCCGTTTCTTTCTTTCTCCTTTTCTTATTTGAAACAAATACCTCGAGTGAGCAGTGCCAGATCCCAGATGGTGTCTCAGGTGAAAAGCCTCACCATAACTTTATGCTTTGGCTTGTACAGGTCACTCACAACTGGACGGTGTATTTAAATCCGAGGAGAAGCGAGCGCTCGGTGATGAGCAGGACCTTTGAGGTACTGGGCAGGTGAGTTCTCAGTGAGTGAGATGTTGGGGCAGGCTCTCCGGGACATACGTGTTTAAAGGAGTCTGACCTACAGGACACTGAGTTTCGGCCCATGCAGCACCAGGTCAGCATGTGGCTTGGACACGGTGCTCATGCTGTGTAGACAGTGAACTCAAAGGCTGTGAGAGGGCATTGTAGCCATGGGTGTCAGGATGTAAGAGGGTTGACTGCAGAAGTCATTTTGAAACAAATGGCAGTTTTTGGTTGATGTTCTAATTTCATTAATATTGTGAAGCTGTACAATGGAGAGTTCTAGGAAATTTAGGATTCTTATTCCTTAACTAAAGATGCTTCATATTCAATCGGTACTCTTGGTTGGTGTATTAGACAGCTAAGGCTGCCGTATCGTCGTACTACACACTGGGCGGCTTAACTGTCAGACATTGACCTTGTAATTCTAGAGGCTGGAAGTCTGAGGTCAAGGTGTCGACAGGGTCCGTTTCTCCCAAGGCCTCTCGCCTGGCTTACAGGCAGCCATCCCTCTGTGCCTGTCTTCTGATCTCTCCTTGTATGGACACCCATCCTGGATTAGGACTCATCCCCATAACCTCATTTAACCTTCCTCACCTTTGTAAAGACCCTACCTCTCTACCTACAGTCCCATTTGGAGGTACTTGGGGTTAGGACTTCAACATAGGAATTGTTTTTGGAGGAAGGGGACACAATTCAGCCCATAAAACATATTGACTGAACTTGAAAAAACGCTTTGGTGTCCGCCACAGACCTGTGGTCACTTGCAGGCTTCTCGTCTGTAGTGTGTCTCCTCACTCTCAGGGACTGGAGTTCAAATAACTGGCTTTGCTCTTAGTTAGCAGGTGAAGTGGTTGGGTATGTTGGGGAGGAGGAAGAGCCAGTTCAATGGCTGGCGTCTTCTGTGCAGGCCCCTACTCACTCTTCACTGTCAGGTGGTGTCACAGGGAGGCGGAGGCTGAGGGGCCTGCTTGGACGGGCCCGGCTTGGCCGCAGGGAGGCTGCGTCCTGTGTCTCACACCGCTGGCCTGTGCTCACTGCTCTTCCAGCTGTGAGATCGGGCGTTGGGCTGAATCGTTCTGAGATCCATTTGGATTCTGGTTAATGCCTGGCTGATGTAGAGGGAGGTGGCCTAACTGTTGACCTTGTGAACAGTGAGGTCATCGTTTCGTTCTGCAGAGAGACGGTGTCCATCAGCATCCGGGCCTCCCTCCAGCAGACCCAGGCTGTCCCTCTTTTGATGGCTTATCAGTACCTCCGCGCGAGTGTAGAAGCCCAAGTGACCATCGCCACGGCCATCCTCGCGGGCGTCTACGCGTTGATCATATTCGAGGTAACTTTCACACCTGCCCCTCCGATCTGTCTGGGCCCACCGTCAGGGAGGCTTGAGACCTCCGAGACACTCTGGATGGGCTCGGTCCTGACTCCTAAATCAAACTGGACTAGTGTCATCATTCCTGAAGATGAGCGTGTCCCTCGCTCTAGGTAGAAAGGGAACCATACAGGAATATTTGCTGAATCTTGGCAACTGACATGAGAAGGATGGGTTTTAGGAGCAGAAGTGTACCTGAGAAAACAGAATGTGCATTCGATTTTCTACCCTCTCTCCGCTGCTCACTCCAAGTGTGACCGTGAGGGAACAAGGGTCGCGATCTCCTCTGAGACTCAGAGTCTGCACCTGTGTGATGAGTACACTCATTTGTGCCCACCGGCACCGTGGGATTGTGTGTGTGAGGGGACGTGGATGGCCTGTGGCTGTGTGCCCAGAGGGATTATCTGATTATCTGTTCTGTCTGCCAACTTGGCTCATGGGCATTTCCACATGTGATCTTAAGTCCAGTCAATGTGATGTTTCTGGAAAGTTCTAAGTGTGGCTGTGCCTTCAACAGCACGAAGCAACGTGCAGACCCTTCCTGGGCTGGGCAGGTCCGTTGTTGATTTAACTATGAAATCAAACTTCCTCACAACACGGACAGGAGCCCGGAAGGTCAGTGCATGACGTGACCATTAGAGGTGCGTCCTAGTGAACTTGGGATAGGTCTGAGAAATACCTGGGGATGTTGAGGAGATGGCAGGCTGAAGGAGTGGCCAGGAAAGTTCCAGAATTTTGCCTGTGGTTGTTGAGTCCACCTGCTGAGGAATGATGACCCCAGTAAGTTGAGCCCTTACCTGTCTTAACAAGGGCCACTCACGGGATTGTTATCTCTTACGTCTCTCCTGTTCTAGAACAGTTTTGTTCCCTCTGTTTTCTATCCATTTTCTTTTAAATCAATATTACTGTTTCACGGTCCCCATGACCACCCTGTGATTTGACACAGGAACTCGCAGGCTCAGGGGCAGCTGTCCTCTGGGCTGGGGTTTATTGCCAGGCCTGGCAGTGGAAACCTGCTGAGCCTGGAGGAACCCAGGACTGGGCTTCTGAAAGATCTCCTCTCCTGGGAGGGCCACACAGAGCACGCCCCTCCCTCCAGCAGCCAGAGACAGCCCCGTGCAGTGTTTCTGTCCCGGGCAGCCTGTTGGAGCCTGAGTTTTTGTGGGGGCCGATTAGATGGTCACCCTCAGCTTACTAAGATCCCGACTCCCAGAAGGCAAGCAGGTGCACACCATGTATCAATCACATTTTATACAGTCTGGGCATGCAGGACATGCCCGGAACACACTGGGAACAGAATACAGCAGAACACACCGCCCCAGGCCCACAAGACAGCCTTCTCCTCAGTAACGAGGGAATAGTCCCGAAGCTGAGTACCCAGAATCCAGCCAAGGGCCCTTCTAATGGTGGCGTTCTCAGACCAGGCGAAGTCTTTACCGCACCCACCATCTAGTTGACAAATCCTATTCTGTTGTTCTGTAGAATGTTCTATACCCTGATTCAGCTGCTGGGTTCTTCATGGGATTCATTAGCTGCTCTATCCTATTTCCTACAGCCTACAATTGAGATCTGAACCTGCAGGTTCCATTTTGGGGCGCCCATGCTTCACAGGTGGGCAGGGGTCTGGGCTGCATCCAGGAGGAGGACCCTGTGTCTGGATGTCCTGCTATCAGGGGTGCGGAGAATGCCCAGGGAGTTGAGGTGGTGGAGAAAGGTGCCCAGCTCCCTGCCACCTTTTCTCTTAATACCCACCAGGGCC
>NW_012115278.1:3738904-3747272 GCF_000951035.1 Colobus angolensis palliatus | reverse complement strand
GGGGTTTCACCATGTTGGCCAGGCTGGTCTCGAACTCCTGGCCTCACATGATCCACCCACTTTGGCCTCACAAAGTGCTGGGATTACGGGCATGAGCCACCGTGCTGGGCCAGTTTTTTTCTGTTACAGATTGTGGTTTGGCTGTCAAGTCTAAGAACTTATTGCTTAGTTGCAATAATTTCAGAGTCCTAAGATTGGTTTTCTTATATTTTTTTTTTTTTCAGTTTTACTTTTAAGACCAGGATCTATTTTGAGTTAGTTTTATTATTATTATTTTTTTCTTTGAGACAAGGTTTCACTCTGTCACCCTGGCTGGAGTGCAGTGGCATGATCACAGCTCACTGCAGCCTCAAACTCCTGGGCTCAAGTGATCCTCCTGCCTCAGTCTCCCAAGTAGCTGGGACTACAGGTGTGCAATACCATAGCTGGCTAAGTTTTAAAATTTTTTTGTAGAATTAGGGTCTTGCTATGTTGCCCAGGCTGGTCTTGAATTCCTGGCCTCAAGAGATTCTCCTAGTTTGGCTTCTTAAAGTGCTAAGATTACAGGTGTGAGCAACTGTGCCAGGCTTTGAGTTATTTTTTGTATTTGTGTGAGAGTTTTAAGGGAAGGCTAAGTTTTAAAATTTTTTTGTAGAATTAGGGTCTTGCTATGTTGCCAGGCTGGTCTTGAATTCCTGGCCTCAAGAGATTCTCCTAGTTTGGCTTCTTAAAGTGCTAAGATTTACAGGTGTGAGCAACTGTGCCAGGCTTTGAGTTATTTTTTGTATTTGTGTGAGAGTTTTAAGGGAAGGTTCATTTTTAAACCTATGAATGTCCAATTGGGCCAGCACCATTTATCGACAAGACTATCCCTCCTCAACTGAATTGCATTTGCTCCTTGGTTAAAAGTTAATTAGACATATTTGTGGGGTGTATCTCTGGGTTCTCTATTCTGTCCCATTGGTAATATGTCTGTTCCTCCACCAGTACCACACTATCTTGATTATTGCAGGTGTAAGTTTGGACACTGGGAAGAGTGATTCCTCACACTTACTTATTTTTTTTCCCAAAATTGTTCTGGCTATTCTGTGGCCATTTTTTTCCCCGTATACATTTTCCCCTCTTCTTCCTCCAGCTTTATTGGATTAAAGTTACATTTCTATTTTCTAGGACTTCAATTGCTTTTTCATGTGGTGCTTTGACATCCACATTTTAGAATGGCCTTCTAGTCCTGAAACATAGTATTTATTTTGGTTTTCTTTGATTTTTTAAATAATTTTAATGATACTGATCTTGCACATCTTTTCTTAATTTATACCTGTTTCCTTTTCTTTGGAGCAATTGTAAATGGTACGAGTTTTTATTTTGATTTCCACTTATCTATTGTCAGTACATATAAATACATTTTTCTGTTTGTTAATCTTGTACCTTGTTATTTTATTGAATTTATCTATTACTTCTCAGAGTTTTTAAAAAATAAAATTATTGAGATTTCCTATGTAGACAATCATGTCATTTGCAAGGAGGACAGTTTTATTTCTTCTTTTCCAATCTGTATGTCTTTAATTTCTTTTTCTTGCCTTATTGCAGTGGCGAGTATGAGAATGGTAAGATTGGCATTGTTCTCAATCTTAAAGGGAAAACATTCAATCTTTCACTATGTAGTATGATATTATTAGTTTTTTTGTCGATGCTCTTTATGAAACTGAGGAAATTCTTTTCTTTTCCTAATGTACTAAGAGGGGTTTTTTTTGGTTGTATTTTTTCCTTTCTTTCTCTCTTTTTTTTTTTTTCTTTTTGTTTTTTTTTTTTGAGACGGAGTCTCACTCTGTCGCCCGGGCTGGAGTGCAGTGGCCGAATCTCATCTCACTGCAAGCTCCGCCTCCCAGATTTACGCCATTCTCCTGCCTCAGCCTCCCGATTAGCTGGGACTACAGGCGCCCGCCACCTCACCCGGCTAGCTTTTTTTATTTTTTAGTAGAGACGGGGTTTCACCGTGTTAGCCAGGATGGTCTCGAACTCCTGACCTCGTGATCTGCCCGTCTCGGCCTCCCAAAGTGCTGGGATTACAGGCTTGAGCCACCGCGCCCGGACCTCTCTCTTTTTTTAAAACCATAATTGGGTGTTGAGTTTTGTCAGCATCTTTTCTGTGTCAGTTGATGTGCTCATACGGTTTTTTCATTAGCTGCTTGACATGGTGGATTACATTGATTTATTTTAGAAAATTGGACTAGACTTGCATACCTGGAACAAATCTTTCTTTTCTAATGTGAGCATTTGTTACTATAATTTTCCCTGTCAGCACTGCTTTAGCTGCATCTTACAGATTTTGATCTGTTGTGTTTTTAGTTTCAGTTAGTTCTCTCTAATTCTTAAATTTCCCTGAGACTTTCACTTTGACCCATAGATTATTTAGATGTGTGTTGTTTAAATTCTAGATACTATAGATTTTCCTGTTGTCTTTCTATTACTAAATTATAGTTAGATTCACTTATAGTTACAGAACTTACACTGTATTTAATTCTTTAAATTTGTTGACTTTGTGTGTGTATATATGTGTGTGTGTGTATGTGTGAGAGAGAGACAGAATCTCACTCTCTTGCCCAGGCTGGAGTGCAGTGGCGCAATCTCAACTCACTGCAACCTCTGCATCGTGGGTTCAAGTGATTCCCATGCCTCAGCCTCCCAAGTAGCTGAGACCACAGGCACACACCACCATGCCTGGCTACTTTTTGTATTTTTAGTAGAGACGGGCTTTTGCCACGTTGACCAGCCTGGTCTCGAACTCCTGGCCTCAAGTGATCTGCCTGCCTCAGTCTCCCAAAGTGCTGGGATTACAGATGTGAGCCACTGTGTCTGGGCATTGTTGACTTTTTTCTTAATGACCCGGGTTTATGGTCTATCTTGATAAATATTCTGTGGACTTAAAGTAATATGATTTTCCTTTCTTATAATAGTAGTATAACTTGCAAATATAAATTTTGTATAGGTAGTCTAGTCTAAGCAACAACTTGTGAAACCCCAACACTGTCCTTTAGTTGTGTCTGTAACTTGATGTGGAAGGTAGAAAAGGCTGCAGGGGTGCTGAAGGAATAGGATTTTCTACCTTATGTTTCTGTGACTTCTGTGTCCAGCACTCCCTAGGGAAGGTCCACATTATGAAGAGAGCTGGATGCAATCGCCAGCCCTGTGGGCTCTCCAGCAGTGGAGCCCACATGGCATCGTTCCTAGGATCTACTCTCGGGGCAGAATTTGCCTTGGGCAAGGACTCAGAAGTCGTCTTGTTTTAGGCAAGGCCGCTTCCCCAGAACTGGAGGTCTCCAGATGCTGCGGGCAGGCACGCTGAGGCTGTGCCACTGCCGTCTGCACCCTGCTCCACACAGGGGACTCTTGGGGTGGCTTGCAGATGCCCCTGCCTGTCCTTCCAATCTGCCGCTGCCAGCCGCTCCCCGGAGGCTGACGCTGTCGCCTCAGGCTGTGGCTTCCTCCCTGAGCCCTTCTCATCTGCTCTGTTTGAAATGTTTGTTTTTCGGTGCGTGAAGAAATAGCACTTGAACATAAATTTAATTCCCCCAGCAAGGCTATTTTTACACTTCCCGCAGAAAGGGTACACTCACCAGTAGTTTTGCCACGAGAGTACACCGAACAAAGGAGACAGGGTCATTTATCACCTGACACGTCCACCCTACTGCTGTGTCCGGTTTCCACTGGTGAAATGGGACCTCACTTTTTTTTATTTGTCTTGAGTGGCTGCAACTTAGAACGTGTTAAAAGAGGCAAAGGCAGAGGAGAACAAAGGAAGGAGGAAGTCACTTGTCAAATGCTGAGGCTACGAGCTGATGCTTGCTTGGACTAGTGTAAGCATACCAGGACAAATATTGATGCTAAATTTGGGCAGCTAAGAACATAAAGTACATTGATTTCTTTATTACGGCTAGCAGATATTTAACAATGTTAGCACGGGTCTTTGAATACATTTTGCTTCTAAGAGAAGTTCCTATTTATTTCTAATTAGATGGAGAGGACAGTCTTTGAAGAGGAACCTCTGCTTTACTTTGTACGTGCTTTGTCGTGGGGGCTCCTTCTCACTCACTGTGTCTGTTGTTGGTTGCTTTTGTTCAGTGTTGATTCCCAGTGCCTTGGACACTGCCTGGCACAGAGGAAGCGCCCAATAAATATTGAGCAGATGTTTCCAGAGCATCTTCAGATACTTGAGACAGGTGCGAAGGTCCTCTGGGTCTGGTCTAACTTGGCTGCTGCACAGGGGGCACTTTCCACCCCTGACTTTGTGCCTAATGACCCATAAGTGACTGAATGGGAACAAAGGATCAGCCAGGGTTCCCTTAGGTCTTTTAATAGCTGGATGGGATGAAATTATTTCAGGAAATACTTTGGGTTATTTATACTTCTGGTCCTACAGATAATCATCCTGATTGACACTTTCTTGCCTGAGGATTTGGGGTTGTATCTTTCATCCTTATGCAGTAGTTCCTTCCTCCCTCCCTCCCTTCCTCCCTCCCTCCCTCCCTCCCTTCCTTCCTTCCTTCCTTCCTTCCATCTCACCCAGGCTGGAGTGCAATAGCGCAATCTTGGCTCACTGCAACCTCCGCCTCCCGGGTTCAAGCAATTCTTCTGCCTCAGCTCCCCAAGTATCTGGGATCACAGGTGCATGCCACCACCCCCGGCTAATTTTTGGTATCTTTAGTAGAGATGGGATTTCACCATGTTGGCCATGCTGGTCTCGAACTCCTGACCTCATGATCTGCCTGCCTCGGCTTCCCAAAGTGCTGGGATTCCAGGCGTAGCCACCGCGCCCGGCCCATCCTTGTAAAGTAGTTCTTGTTGAAAGTCCTGGAAACACAGTTGGAGCAATCCTCCTAACTCTTGCACTTTGCGTCTATAATAGGGCTTTGGGAGATTTCCCAATGCAGCATTCTAAAAATTCCATTATCAGAGCTAAGGCTTCTATGCCCTTATACTATATAAAATTATATTACAATAGTTCTGACACAGTCTTAATAATACTTCACAACATAAATGAGACAATGCATTTTCTCCGTGTGTCTTTCATCCAACCCCTGGTGTTACGTTTTCAGAAGGATTTGCCACCACTGCTGCTTTCTGCTGGAAACAAGCAGGCCCTTTCTTTCCCTTCACCCACTTTATGTAATTGTAGCAGCCTTTGTGGAACATCGTGTTTCACTGCTTTGTTCCTTTCATATTTAATTTAGGAGTTTATGTAGTGTTTGGTTTAAAAATTAACTGTGAAATTAAATTCAGGAGAGGTGAATAGGGAACACCTTCCATCTTCCAGGGAGTCTCCATTTTAATTTACAGAAATGGGAAGCATATTTGGAGAGGGAAGAGGCTGCATTTCAAAACCCAATGCACATACCATAACACTGCAAACCTCCAAGTTAGGTTTTCCTAGTTTCTGTTCTTAGGATGCTCTGCAGAGATGCAATTTAAATCTGTAGCCAGCGGCTCTGCCCCCTCATTCCTTTCTTTTTGTCTGCAAGCCTCTTCTTACTGCTGATTCATGGAACATATTGCATCCTGTAGCTCCAGCAGACTTGCTCCATTACCTTGTTCCAGAGATACCTCTCCTTTTCTTCCTTGAAAAGGACTCCTTCAGAACTGTAGGAAAGCTGGTGGATTATGTAATACAGTCTCTCTGCTTAACACATAAACTGAATTGCAAAGACACTTTTGCAGGTGAAGGAGTCGGGGATGGGACATAAGTCTTCTGGCCATGGGCCATGCTACTCACGTTTTTTCCTGGCAAGTTCACAATCCAGCATTTCAGGTTTCTCAAAATGGGTAGCCACGTCATTCCTTAGAAAAATGGCAAGAATTTTGCAGACTGCTTGAAGGAGGTGGACCCTTTCCAACCTCATCTCCTGGATGGCTCTCTTTTGCATGCCCTTAGCTGTTCCTGCACATGCAGCGAGCCCTGGAGCATGCTGTTGTTCAAAGCCAGATCCAGTGAGAGGTGGTGGCTGGTGGGGCAAAAGGAAGCCAGTGCAGGAGGGAGGGCCACAGTGAGTCTTGAGGGCTCCGACTTCAAAGAAAATGATCGTGGTGATAACCACAGGAGCTAACGTGTGCGGAGGGGCCAGCCCTGTTCTGGGAATTCTCTCTGTGTTAACAGACACCGCACAACCCCGTGAGGCCGACTTTACCACCACCTCCGTTGTATAGATGAGGACATCAAGCACAGAGAAGTCAGACCGCTTGCCCGGAGTCCCCCCGCTGGCCAGGGGCTGCCTTTGGAGTCCACCTTTCTCACCAGGGTGTGGCGCTTCTCAAGGAGATGGGAATTACCTGTAGCCAGTGCCCAGCAGGCTGTGCAAGGTGAACAGACGCCTGTCACGCTCCTGCCGTCTGTGTTGATTCTGAAAAGGTGCAGTAGGCTGATTAATGACCGCTTCCCCCAAGATGTCCACATCCTAACCCCCAGACCATTTGCATATGGGATCTCACATGGCAAAAGGGGCCTTGCAGAGCAATTATGCCAATGACCTTGTGATGTAGAGATTATTTGGGTGAGCTCAGTGGGTCTTTACAAATGGAGAGCCCTCCCAGCTGTGGTCAGAGGGGGATGTGACTATGGAATAAAGGGTCACAGAACTGTGACGTGAGGGCTTGATTCACCATTGATGGCGTTGAAGCTGGAAGAGAGGGGTCCTGTTCGTGGAATTTGGGTGTTAGGGGAAAGTGAGGGATAGATTCTCCCCTAGAGCCTGCAAAGGAATGCGTTCCTGCAAGGCCTCGATGTAGAATGGAGCGCACCCGCTGAATGTCTTACCTGCAGGACGGGAGGAGGGTGGGTTTGGTGACAGCAGCCTGGGAAACTCACACAGAAGGTCTCTGGAGGAGGTATTGTGCTCTGTTTTGCCAATGGAGACGTGAGCTTGGGGAGACGCAGGGTTGGGGAGACGGGGGCTTGGGAGGCGGTGAAGGCAGGCTTGAACCTAGGTTCAGGATACCCCCTGCCCTTTCTGTGGAATCACAGCCCTTTCCATGGAATCAGCCTCCTCCTGAGGAGGGGAAGTGGGGGTGCCCAGGACTGGCGGGCTGAACTGAGCTGAGCTGAGCTGCAGGCAGTGTAAGAGGAGCCTCCCGAGCTTGCCTGCCTCCTGGACGCCCTGACACCTTGGTCCGGCTCGCAGGGGCAGTGCGAGGCGAGGCCCGCACCGTTTCCGTCACAGCCAGGTTGTGAGGCGTGGTGACTTCTTTTTATATACAGGAAGAAATCTGGGGCTCAAGGGATGGAGGGGCTTCCTCCCCCACAGTCTGATGATCCCTGATGGCCTTGTCTGTCATCAAAAGATCGGGCTGCCGTGAGGGCGCGGGATCAAGTGGAAGGACATTGGGGTGCATGTGAGTGTGTGACTGTGTGTGTGTTAGTACATGAGTGTGTGTATTACTGTTTAAGTGCGTATGAGGCTGTGTGTGAGTCGCAGTGAGGGTGTGTGTGCGTGAGACCATGTGTGTGTGACTGCATGTGAGAGTGTGACTCTGTGTGTGTGCACGTTAGTGAGTCAGCGTGCAAGACTGCTAGTGTGGGCATGTGAGGGTGTGTGTCAGACCATGTTTCTGGGTGTCACCGTGTGTGACTGCGTGGTTGTGTCTGTGTGTACCAGTTAGTGTGTGAGTGTGAGACTGTGTTAGTGTGTGGCGTGAGGGAGGGTGAGTGTGAGACCATGTATGTGAGGTGAGGGGGTTGTGACTACCTGTGTGTGTGCAGGTGTGTGCCAGACGGTCTGGGTGCCCCGCTGGCGCCTCCACAGCCTCCCCTGCAGCCCAGCTTCCAAGTCAGGGCCTCCGCCTGTTGCCCACACTCTGGTTGGAGAGGTGGTTTCCAGAGCCAGTGCTCTCAGGAGCTGGGTGGCAGGCAAGAGTGCCCCAGGGACAACGCAGCACACCCTCTTCTCTCTCGCTTGGGGACTGGCTCCTGCACCACGGGGACAGGCGCCGCAGGGCACCCAGCAGGGGGTTGAGAGGGGGCGGAGCCGTGGGGGATGCTCCCACCCCAGGGCCGCAGTTTCTGCTGTCTAGTTTGCACAGGTCTTTCCGTGGCGCAGGCTGCTTTTCCATGTTGAAAACAGGAGGCGATGGACTGATGTTCTTCCCTGGGCTCCTTTGGTAAATGGAAGGATCAGTGAGGCGCAGAGAGACCCACAGGAAGGAGGAGCAGGGTGTCTTGCGGACCCGCGGGGCCCAGGGCCTGGGTGGCGGCGGCTGGACGGTGTCTCTGCGCGGGCCCTACGTGGACACCAGCAGAGCCGGGGAGGGGCCGGCTGAGACCCTCGGTGTCGCGTCACTCTGAGGTCACCTTTCCCCGCTTGGGGCGGCGTCGGCTGGAGCGGGACGCGGTGGAGGGAGC
>NW_012115278.1:3716252-3734949 GCF_000951035.1 Colobus angolensis palliatus | reverse complement strand
CCGCGTTCCCGCCGCTCCCCGCACGCAGCGTGCAGCAGCCAGAATGCAGGTTTCAGACTCTGGGTTGTGGTTTCTCCACACTTTACTCCCCTCACCGGCAAAACAGTAACATCTCCTGGCTTGTCGTGGGAGACGAACGCGGCAGCGCGTGTGGGGCAGGGACGGGCGTCCTGGGTGGGGACCGCCAGCTTCCGGAGCCGCCTCTGTCTGAGCCGGGGCAGGAACAGCGCCGATTCGATCTTGTGTATTTAGGGTTATGGTCAGGCGAAAGCAGCTTTGGGAACATCCCGACTCTAAGCTGGGAGGTGCGGCTGGCCGCTGGGACTCTCCGAAGCTAGCGGAGTTGGCGGCTCACAGGCTGTTCTCCTGCGGAGCTAAGCTGCTGTAGCTTCTGAGCAGAAAGCCTTTCCATATACAACAGGAATTTGTACCTTAGGAACTGAGTACTGAAAATTCAGGGATACAATTGTCCTGATTTGGGGGAGAAATGCCAGCTCTTTCCAGGCCAGGCAGGATCACGTGAGGAAGCAGCACAGTCCGTGCCTGGCTGACCCGCAGGCGCAGGCCCGCAGCCCACTGCTGGGCATCACCACGTCAGAACGGAAATCACAGCCAGGAGGTTTTGGATGCTCGGGAACTGCTCCGCTGATTTCCGGTGGTGCCTTCGAGCTCTGGGATCTATTGTTCTGCAAAATACAAGCTAGAAAACCGACTCCGTATTTGTGGGCAATACCTAACAAGAAAATATTTGAATTTGGAGTGTGTACCTTCTCCTTGGGTCACACGGTGTCCGAGGGGCCTTGCAAAGGGAACACATCAGCTAACACACAATAATGACAAAATATCAACAAGAACAAGGGGCCAGGAGCTCATCACATCCATGTAAGAGCAGAGGACAGCAGGCCTCAGCCGCAGGGATAGACGCAGCCCTGTGAGGCTCCCACGTGGCCTCGAGCCCACCCCATCAGCCTGCAGAAAATGACTGAGAACACAGGAACCCGGCTCTCCTGGACCACTCAGCAGGCACAGGTTTACTGCTCACACCAGGTACACAATCTCCTCCCCAAAAGCTTTCTTGCCATTAAGGCTCCTGCCGTCAATGCAGGAGCTGGTGGTGGGATGAGGACCAGCAGCCACAGCCTCCGAGTGGGCATTCTCTGCCCTTATGCACCCCACAGACCACAGTGAGGCAGGGCACTCAGAACAGCCCACCTCCACCCTGCAGAGAAAGGAAGGAGGTGGAGCAGGCCCTGCAGGGAGGCCCCATGGGGTCGTACCACGCCCTGCAGCCCCGTGGTCGGGCATCTGCCACACACCTCTTAGCTTCCCTTGTTCCAGCCTCAACTCAACTCTCTCTGTTCCAGAGATCCAAGTTGGTTAGGTATATTTTCTAACTTCCTTGGTATCGCAGGGGACACCCGTACTGCATGTTTTGTTACTATGCAAAACTAGTTGCCATTTTTCTGGCCTCTTGTGTCAGCTTTTTTGGTGCCTCCTGCC
Source organism: Colobus angolensis palliatus (assembly GCF_000951035.1). Taxonomy (NCBI): domain Eukaryota; kingdom Metazoa; phylum Chordata; class Mammalia; order Primates; family Cercopithecidae; genus Colobus; species Colobus angolensis. Next base: position 3,733,449 of record NW_012115278.1, on the reverse strand, counting down.
CAACCTTGAAACTCTTGCCATATATTTTAGCATTTTGCTTCTGGAGGGTCCCGAGTCTGAACCAATTTCTGTTAACCACTATTTGCTGTGTCAGTGACCTACTTGAACATTTTGGTGCTCTCAGCCCACTCTGTTGTACTTCTGGTGCCGAGTGCCGTGGGCCCGGCAGCTCTCGGCCTCTCCAGGCTCCAGGTCACCTGGCTGGAATCCGTTGGTGGAGCCGATGCTGCAGAGAACCAGGGGCCTGCATGGCTCCTCTGCAGCTCTGCCCAGCTGGGCATTTGTCAGGGCTGTGCGCGGCCTCCGGGCGTCAGCGAGGTGCATGCTGTTCTCCAGCACCACATCCTGAGGCTGCAGCTCCCTGGGGCAGTGCTGTGCGTTCAGGCAGCCGTCCTGTGGCTTGGGTGCCTTCTTCTATTCCTTCCTGATGTGTCCAAATGGTTTGGAAGTTTCTCTGCAACATTTTTCCTTCACCCTTCCTCCTTGTTCTTTATTTCTTTTGTCCTTCACAGGCACACAAAGAAAGAAAAATATGTGTTTTTTTGGCACGTAGTTGGTTATGTTTTAAATGAGAAATGTAGAATTAAGTCCAAACCACTCCCTGACCACACGGCCGCAGTGCCTAGCTCTGATGGTCAGCTCCTCATCTCCCACACCCTCCTCTCCTTCCACCCTTGGCCCCTAGAGCTCCCTTTGGCCTCATATAAGTGAGGTCATGCAGTATTTGTCCTTCTGTGTCACTTACTTCACTTAGCATCCAGGTTCGTCCATGTTGTGCCAAATTGGCAGGATTTCCTTCCTTTTTACGGGTGAATAATATTCCATTTGTGTGTGTGTGTATGTATGTATATGAAACATGTTTTCTTTATTCATTCATCCATTGTGGACACTTAGGTTTTTTCTGTATCTTGGCTACTGTGGATAAGGTTGGAATGAACATGGCCGCCCAGATATCTGCTTGAGAGTCTGATTCCATTTCCTTCGAATATAGACCCAGAAGTGGGATATTCTCCGTCATATGGTAGATCTATTTTTAAGTTTTGAGCAAGTTCCGTATTGCTTTCTATGTGGCTGTACTAATTTGCACCCCCACAGCATGCTAGGGTTCCCTTTTCTTCACATCCTCGTCAACACTTGTTATCTGTTGTCGTTTTTATAGCAGCCATTCTAACAGGTGTGAGGCCGTATCTCATTGTATTTCTGACGTTCATTTGATGATTAATGACGCTAAGCACCTTTTCGTGAACCTTGGAGCCATTTGCACGTCTTCTTTGGGAAAATGTCTATTCGGATCCTTTGTCCATTTTTTGGTCAGGATATTAATGTTTTTGCTGTTGATTTGTATGAGTTCCTTACACATGTTCCATATTAACCCCTTATCAGGTATATGGTTTGCAAGTATTTTGAGTCTGTCTTCGTTTTGTTGTTTGTTTCCTTTGCTTTGCGGAAGCTTTTTAATTTGATATGGTTCCACTTGTTCATTGTTTGCTTTTGTTACCTGTGCTTTTGGTATCATTGTCAAGACCAGCATCAAGGAGCTTTTCCCTGTGTTTTCTTCCAGAAGTTTTACAGTTTCAAGTCTTACATTTAAGTCTTTAATCAATTTCAAATCAATTTCTGTATATGGTGTAGGGTAGAGTCCACTTTCATTCTTTTGTATGTGGTTATCCAGCTTCCCCAACACCACTTATTGAGGAGACTATCCTTTCCCCACTGTGTATTCTTGCCATTCTTATTAAATATTAGTTGACTGTAACATGCATGGGTTTATTTCTGGGCTCTTAAGTGTTCTGTTCTATTGGTCTATATATCTGTTTTTATGCCAGTCATACTGTTTTGATTGCTATAGATGTGTAACATAGTTTGACATCAGGAAGTGTCATGCCTCCAGCTTTTTCCTTCTTACTCAATGTTGATTTGGCTATGTAGGGTCTTCTGTGGTTCCATATAAATTAGAATTGTTTTTTCTATTTCTATGAAGAATGCAGTTGGAACTATTTTTTTCTATTTCTATGAAGAATGCCATTGGAATTTTGATAGGGATTGCATTGAATCTGTAGACTGCTTTGGGTAGTTATGGACACTGTAGCAATATTAATTCCTCCAAACCATGAACATGGGATATCTTTCCATTTAGTTGTATCTTCTTTGATTTCTTCATTCATATCTTACTGTCTTCAGTGTACAGATCTTGAAACCTCTTTGGTTAAATTTATTCCTATTTTATTCTTTTTGATGCTATTATAGATGGGATTATTTTCTTTCTTTTTCGGATAGTACATTGTTAGCATATTGAAATAAAACTGATTTGTATGTGCTCTGATTTTGTATCCTACGAATTTACTGAATTTGTTTATTAGTGTTAGCAGAGTTTTGGTAGAGTCTTTAGGGTTTTCTATATATGAGATCACATCATCTGCAAACAAATAGAGTTTAACTTCATCCTTTCCAATCTGGACATTTTTAATGTTTGTTGTTGTTGTTGTTGTCTAATTGCTCTATCTAGTACTTCTGGTACTATGTTGAATAGAAGTGGTGAGAGTGAGTGTCCTTGGCTTGTTCCTGATCTTAGAAGAAAAGCTTTCAGCTTTTCACTATAGAGTGTAATGTTAGCTGTGGGCCTTGTTATATATGGTCTTTATTATGTTGTGGTACATTTATTCTATACCTTATTTGTTGAGAGCTTTTAATTATGAAAGGATGTTGAATTTTCTCAAATGCCTTTTCTGCATTCATTGAGATGATCCTATGATTTTTATCCTTTATTCTGTTAAGGCAGTGTATCACATTTATCGATTTGTGTATGTTGAACCTGTCCTTGGATTCAGGAATAATTCCTACTTAATCATGGTATATGATCCTTTTGATGTGCTGCTGAATTCAGTTTGCTAGTATTTTGTAGAGCATTTTTGCATCTATGTTCATCAGGGATATTGGCCTGAAATTAGTTCTTTCTTTCTTCCTTTCCTTCCTTTTTCTTTTTCTCTTTCTTTCTTTCTTTCTCTCTTTCCTCTTTCCTCTTCCTTTTGTTTCTTTTTTCTTTTTTCTAGTGTCCTTATCTGGCTTTGGTATGAAGGGTAACACTGGCTTTATAAAACAAGTTCATTTTTTGCAAAAGTTTGAAGTTTTGCCAAAGTTCCAGGATTGGCGTTCTTTAAATGTTTGGTAGAATTTACATGTGAAGCCATTGGTCCTGAGACTTTCTTTGTTGGAAGGTTTTTGATTAGTGCTTCAATCTTCTTACTTCTTATTGGTCTGTTCAGATTTTCTGTTTTTTCTTGATTCAGTCTTGGTAGGTTGTGTGTTTCTAGGAGTTTACCAGCTTCCTCTAGGCTGTCAGTCTGTAGGCATGTGATTGTTCACAGTAGCCTCTTATGGTATCAGTTGTAATGTCTTCTTTTTCATTATACTTTTATTTATGTGAGTCCTCTCTCTTTTTTTTTTCTTGGTAAGTCTAGATAAAGTTCCATTAATTTTGTTCATCTTTTCAAAACCAACTCTTAGTTTTGTTGATCTCTTCAGCAGTCTTTCTACTCTCTGTTTCATTTCTTTCTGCCATATTTTTTTCCTTCTGTCAACTTTGGGCTTAGCGGGCTCTTCTGTTTCCTTGAGTTATAAAGTTAGGTTGTTTATTTGAGCTCTGTCTTCTTTTTTACGTTTTATTTTATTTTTAATTAACAAATAATCATTGTATGTATGTATGGGGCACAATGTGGTTTCAATTCATGTTTACACTGTAGTGTGATCCAGTCAGGCTAATGATTTTGAGGTAGGTATTTGTCACTAGCAACTTCCCTCTTAAAACTGCTTTGCTGTGTCCCATAAATTTTGGTATGTTGTGTTTCCATTTTTGTCTGTCTCAAGATACTTTCTGATTTCCATTTTATTTCTTTTATGACACATTGATTGTTCAAGAGCGTGTTGCGGCTGGGTGAGATGGCTCACACCTGTAATCCCAGCACTTCGGGAGGCTGGGGCGGGTGGATCACGAGGTCAGGACTTCAAGACCATCCTGGCCAACACGGTGAAACCCCGTCTCCACTAAAAATACAAAAATTAGTCAGGTGTGGTGGTGCTTGCCTGTAGACCCAGCTACTCGAGAGGCTGAGGCAGGAGAATTGCTTGAACCTGGGAGGCAGAGGCTGCAGTGAGCCGAGATTGCGCCGCTGTGCTCCAGCCTGGGTGACACAGCAAGACTCCATCTCAAAAAAAAAAAAAAGTGTTGTTTAATTTTTACATATTATCAATTTCCCTATTTTCTTTCTGTTATGAATTTCTAGTTTTATACCATTGTGTTTGGAAAATATACTTATTATTTACATCTTCTAAAATTTGTTAAGTTCAAGCATGGTGGCTCATGCTTATAATCTTAGTGCTTTAGGAGGTTGAGGCAGGAGGATCACTTGAGACCAGAATCAAGACCAGCTTGGGCAACATAGCAAGACTTCCATCTCTGCAAAAAAAAAAAAAAAAATTAGCTGGACATGGTGGTGCACACTTGTAGTCCTAGTTACCCAGGAGGCTGGGGCAGGGGGATTGCTTAAGTCCAGGAGTTCAAGGCTGCAGGGAGCTTTGATGGGACCACTGCACTCCAGCCTGGGTGACAGAGGGAGACTGTCTCTAAGACAAAATTTTTTTTTGAAAGAAATAAAATTTGTTAAGATTTGTTTGTGACCTAATATGTGATATATCCTGAAGAATTTTTTGGGTACGCTAGAGAAGAATGTCTGTTTTTCGCTTTTGGGTGGAAAGTTCGGTCTATCTCTGTTAGGTCCGCTTGGCGTACAGGGCTGTTCAAGTCTGCTGTTTCCTGTCTGGATTCTATCCATGATCTTTTTTTTTTTTTTTTTTTTTGAGACAGAGTCTCGCTCTGCCGCCCAGGCTGGAGTGCAGTGGCCGGATCTCAGCTCACTGCAAGCTCCACCTCCCGGGTTTTACGCCATTCTCCTGCCTCAGCCTCCCGAGTAGCTGGGACTACAGGCACCTGCCACCTCGCCCGGCTAGTTTTTTTTTGTATTTTTTAGTAGAGACGGGGTTTCACCGTGTTAGCCAGGATGGTCTCGATCTCCTGACCTCGTGATCCACCCGCCTCGGCCTCCCAAAGTGCTGGGATTACAGGCTTGAGCCACCGCGCCCGGCCCTATCCATGATCTTAACTGGGACATTGAAGTCGTCCCCTATTACATTGCATTGCTGTCAGTTTCCCCCTTTAGCTCTGTGAATACTGCTACGTATAGTTAGGTGCTCTGGTCTTGGGTGTGTACTTATTTATAACCGTGATAGGTCCCTGTTGAACTGACCCTTTTATCAGTGGAAGGGGGAGGGGAATGGCCTTCTTTGTCTCTAGAGACAGTTTTTGACTTAAAGTCTATTTTGTCTGATATAACTTTAGCTATCCCTGCTGTCTTTGTTACCATTTCCATGCAAATGGTAACCAAAAGAAGTGTTGTCTTTCTAGCTGCTCAGTATCCCACCTGTGTGGAATTTACCTGATGGCTGGCTGTAAACCTGTGTGACCATGGAGGGGCGATGCATGAACATCAGAGATCCCCTAGATGATTTCCTTGGGGGCTACCCCCAAAATCTTTCCTTTCTTCTCCCAAGAAGCAATGCTGGCCTGCTGTTTTGCAGGCTCTGTTCTTGCACTTTCTGCTCCTCCTTTGCTCAGCAGGTATTGCTTGCCCTGCAGAGCACTGAAGAAACCAAGAGAGGCACACCATGCTCCCAGGAGCTCACAGCCGGACTCCTGCCGAAGAAATCTGGAGGCACAGGGCGTGTGCTCGACTGGAGAGGAGTGCGGTGGTAGAACGGTGGCTGGCTCTGTGAGGCGGTGCCTGGGAAGCTAGGTGGTGCGTTCTGTGCCTGGGAAGTGGTTTGGGTGTAGGAAGAGGTGTGCTGTATTTCCCAGAGCATGGGCAGGAAGAGAACCTTTATACAGTCCTTTAAGTCAGTGGTCCCTAGCCTTTTTGGCACCAGGGACCAGTTTCCTGGAAGACAATTTTTCCATGGACCGTGGAGGGGGGACATCATTTTGGGATGAAACTGTTCCACCTCAGATCATCGGGCTTTAGTTAGATTCTCATAAGGAGTGTGCAGCATAGATCCCTCCCGTGTGCGGTTCACAGTAAGGTTCACGCTCCTATGAGAATCCGATGCTGCTGCTGACCTGACAGGAGGCAGAGCCCAGGCGGTCATGCTGACTTGCCCAGCTCACCTCCCACTGTGCGGCCCTGGTACTAGTCCGTGACGGGGTTAGGGGGCTTGGGGACCCCTGTTTTAAGGCATCTTTTAAGACTTTTTATTATTTTTACTCTTTAGGTTCATTTATCAGAATTTTTTTTTTATTTCTAATAGCTGAAAATTCTGTTTCTTAAGCATAGAAATTTAGGAATGTCCATCACTATATCTGAAGTAATGAACTCATCTTCTTCTAGAGCCATGTAGTTGAAAAAGTTTTATTCCACGTCCTAGAGGCTGATCATCAGCATGCTTTTCCATTTTTTAAATGGCAAGTGACGGTTTCTCCTCCCACATGGTGTGTGGGGCCCCTGAGCTGGTGGAAGAGGGTGGGTTTCTGAGCAGGGACAGCTGCATCCACATGTCCTAAGCACTCACTGTGGGCCACAGAGATGCTCACGTGTGGATCACTCGCAAGCCGGTGTGTGTGACGAGGGAGGGGAGAAAGGTGTTGATGGTGGCAGCGGGCGGAGTGAACTTAGCGCGGGTGCTGGGGTGCCCGTGAGACCATGATGAGCCTGGCTGTCCTGAGAGGGCCGTGGCTGTCTGCCTTGTCGTTTACTCATTTGTGTGTTAGTCTATTAGGACTCGATTTCATGATGTCCATGGACCTCCTCCAGAGCTGAGGGCTCCTTGAGGTGTGGAGTGCAGTTTTCTGATTTTACAGACGAGCAAACAAGGCCCCGCGAGGAGAGAGGAGGGGCTCTGGAGTAAGAAAATGCTGGTCTGCATCCTGGGTGTGCGTGTCCTTTGTTTTCTGACACAGGGACAATTACTCAGTGTTGCTGAGACTGTTTCCTCCTCTGCACCGTGGGTTATCATAGTTCTGCCTCATGCAGTTGCCGTGAAAGGTGCAGATGGTGTGTGCAGAGCACTTAATCCAGGGCCAGGTGCGCAGCAGTAGGTGCTCAATAACAATTAGTTATTTTTGCTGCTATCCAATCCTGCTGACCAGTGGCCGGCAGTCATGGCTCTTCACTCTTCTTTGGTTTTTGTTTGAGACGGTGTCTTGCTCTGTTGCCGAGGCTGGAGTGCAGTGGTGCGATTTTGGCTCCCTGCAGCCTCTGCCTCCCGGGCTCAAGCAGTTCTCCCACTTCAGCCTCCCGAGTCACTGGGACTATAGGTGTGCACCACCACGCTGGCTTTTTTTTTTTTTTTTTTTTTTAACTTTTAGTAGAGATGCGGTCTTGTGATGTTGGCCAGGCTGGTCTTGAACACCTGGCCTCAAGTGATCCACCTGCCTTGGCCTCCCAAAGTGGTGGGATTACAGATGTATAAGCTACCGTTCCAGGCTGGCTTTTTGTTCTTTACTGGAAGTCTCTTTTCCCTGCAGACAAAGTTAGCCCAAAGGTTAAGCCAGAAGAAAGGAACGTGTCAGCGTGAGATCGCAGGGCTGGCTTGGAGCAGACTTCATCCCTATCTGCTCTGTTCCTGCAGTGACTTCCTCCTGTCATCCAGGGGCTGTATTTGCATGCTGTCACATCCTGTTCTATTCACGAAGACTTAATTAAGTGCCAAAAAAGAGACATACCGAAGTGGGAAGTGTCTTCGCCTTGCGCTGTGTAGGGCAGAGGGGCCAGCCTGGCTCTGGCGCCTGCTCAGCATGTCCGGCCGGTGAACCTCCACTCTTGGTGCCATGGCTGTCAAGTCGGGGATGAATGCCTGCCCTGCCTGCTTCCCGGGGCCACCCTCGGCATCGGATAAGGAAATATCCTTAAAATGGGTCCTAAACTGGCCGGGCGCAGTGGCTCATGCCTGTAATCCCAGCACTGTGGGAGGCCGAGGCGGGTGGGTCACCTGAAGTCAGGAGTTGGAGACCAGCCTGGCCAACATGGTGAAGCCCCGTCTCTACTGAACATATAAAAACTAGCCGGGTGTGGCAGCGTGTACCTGTAATCCCAGCTGCTTGTGAGGCTGAGGCGGGAGAATTGCTTGAACCCAGGAGACAGAGGTTGCAGTGAGCTGACACAGCGCCACTGCACTCCAGCCTCGGCAACAGAGTGAGACTCCGTCTCGAAAAAAAGGCCCTAAACTGAGACCGAAAAGCAGAGAACGAACAGAAGGAATTATTAGAGTTTGGTAGCAACTTACTGGATTTTAGGTATTTACATTCAAAACAAAACAACTCTTAAAAACTGAAACTGTGAAAAGCCAACACCTAGTATCACATTTCTTGAAAAAAGAACTTTGAATGTAGTAGTACACATTATAAATGAAATAATTTTAGTCAGAATTTGAGTTTCAGGTAGTAACTGGTAAAGGGAGTCAGGTGCTGTGAGATGGAAGGCGTGAAAAAAGGGAGTGAAAGTCCTTTTAGGGGATTAAGAAATGAATAATGCATGCTAGCATTTAATTTTCCGCTTGTTCTTGTTACATTCTTTTTGTATTTTTTTTTAAAAGAAATTTATTGAGGTATAATTTAAATATCACAGTTTCACCCTTTGGAAATGTATGATTAAATTATTTTTACCAGATTTAGAGTTCTGCAACCATTACAAGTTCTAGAACATTTCATCACCCCATAAGGATCCCTGGGACCTGTTTCTAGTCAACCGTTGTTGCTTTCCCCAGTCTTGGGCAGCCCTGATCTTTCTGTTTCTCTAAATTTACTTTTTCTGGAATGTTCATATAGATGGACCGACCCCGTCTTTTGCGTCTGGCTTCTTTCCCCGGCATCACTTCTAAGCATTCATCCATGTACGAGCTGTGCCGCATTTTCTCTATCCCTTCACCACAGATGGACATTTGGAATGTTTCCGGTTTTCGCCTCCTTTGTATAATGTTATGAGCATCAGTGCTTTGTGTGGACATGTGTTTTCATTTCTATTGGGTGGATTCCTAGTAGAATTGCTGGGTCATATGGTAAATTTATGTTTAACTTCGTAAGAAACTGCCAAACTGCTTTCCACAGTGGCTAGCCCATTTTACATTCCCACTAGCAATGTATCAGGGCTCCAGTTCTCCACATCTTGGCCTTTTTCCCTATTTTGTCTTAGGAATTCCACTTCAATTTGAATTATAATCAAATAGAAAAGATGCTGTTGTGATAACACGGAAGTCTCAATTTGATGAAGTGTTGGACTGTGTACCTTTGGTTTCATAGCAGCCTAGTAATTGGGAGGAATTGATTTATGTTGCTGAACGAATGGGCCAGTTGCCAAGGGAGCATATGGCAAATAAGTAATGACAGTTTGCTATGGCCTTTCTTAGAGAACATACTCTATCCGGCCTTCCCCTGCTTTATCAGGGTCATCTAATGATTTAGCAAATGCAAGCAGCTTCCCTAAGAAGGCAGGTTGGTGGTAGCTGTATGTGTCTGTGGGTGTCCAGGCCTGAAGCATCAAGACCCGTGACTTACCATTTGAATAGATGTGTACACAGTGGCAGCAGATACAGGCCCCTCACGTCCACACAGGCCTTCGTGTGTGCTGACGCCCTCGCGGACTGGAACGCAGTAATTTCCTGTGCTTCTTTCCAGATCGTGCACAGAACTCTGGCGGCCATGCTGGGTTCCCTGGTGGCACTGGCAGCGCTGGCTGTGATTGGCGATGTAAGTTGTCACAGTCCCAATCCCTGGCTCACCATTCAGTGGAACGTCAGCTCAAAGATGTTCCAGGATTCAGGCTTTCGCTGTTTTTTTCACTATCTTATATGCCACGTCCATGTTTTTGCCCAGGAACCAGGCTGGAGGTATGAACTAACAAGCTACAGCATTGAAGAGTATTTTTCGTAGGTTTTGTCACACACTCACATCCCAGGGGTGTGACTCCTCACCGTGCCTGAGGAAAGGCTCCTCATGGGCATGTTTGCCTAGGGCTGAGGAGCTGGGCTGTGGTGGGGCTGGATCTGGGTGTTGGAACTAGAGGAGACCATCCTAGCTAGTGCAGAGAGGTGGGAGTCAGTTGGGTCAGGGTCTGTCCTGCAGAGATCAGGAGGCCCCTGGAGAGGTGTGTTTGGGGATGAGAGTGTCCTGTTTGGATCTGAGCAGGGCCTCTCTGGCAGGGACATGGGGAACAAATGTAGGGGAACAACAGAGACCAGTGGCCACTGGGGACTGAGGCCCAGAGTTGTCTGAGAGGCAGTGCTGGAACCCAGCTGAGAGTGGGACAGGTGGCCATGCCAGTTCCCGTCATCTGGCCTCAGGCACAGCGCTGCGGAGAGCACATACAGACGCCGCTGGGAATGCAACCAGGGCCAGTCCTGCATGTGGGAGCTGCCAGAGACAGGGGCTAGAAAAAATTGATCACTAAATGCATAGGTTTGACATTATAGATGTCCTGGGTCAAGACTGTTTTTCAGCAACGATATAATCCAACTTCAAAGGCAAGTGGATGGTGAGATTTCCAACCCTGGTCCACCCGCTGAGTGGGTCTGCAGCAGGGGGCAGCGCGTCGTTAGGCTCATCACGGGGATGGCGGCGCACGGATTAATTGGCAAATTTGTGCTTTGATTGCAGAGACCCAGCCTGACCCATGTGGTGGAGTGGATTGATTTTGAGACGCTGGCCCTGCTGTTTGGCATGGTAATCACAGCCCGCCGCGTGGGACTGGGCTCCACCGGGCCTTCTCTGGCCTCCACTGCTGAGGATCCTTCATTCTGTTAAAGACACAGTGCCTAGGGCTTGACTGAGAAGTGTCAGGGCCGGTTATCGGGAGAACCCGCTCCCGATGTTTAACGTGGGTTCTTTTCTATTTCCTGAGTGTCTCGGCTGGGTTGAGAAATCAAGGGAAAGAGCACAAGAGAGAGAAATGTAAAGCTGGGTGTCCGGGGGAGACATCACATGTCGGCAGGATCCGTGATGTTCCCCGAGCCGTGAAACCAACAAGTTTTTATTAATGATTTTCAAAAGGGGAGGGAGTGCACGAATAGGGTGTGGGTCACAGAGATCACATGCTTCACAAGGTAATAAAATATCACAAAGCAAATGGAGGCAGGGGAGATCACAGGACCACAGGATGAGGAGAAATTAAAATTGCTAAGGAAGTTTCGGCATGCATTGTCATTGATAACATCTTATCAGGAAACAGGGTTTGAGAGCAGGTGACCTGTCTGACCACAGTTTATTAGGTGGGAATTTTCCCATCCTCGTAAGCCTGGGAGCACTGTAGGAGGCCGGGGCTCATTTCATCTCCTTGGCTTCGACCATAAAAGAGGGGATGCCTTAAAAAGGGGCCGTCTATAGGCCTACCTTCAGGGCGTATTCTCTTTCTCAGGGATGTTCCTGAGAACAAGAATTCAGCGATATTTCTCTTATTAGCTTATGAAAGGGGGAATATAGATCTGTTCCGTCTAGCTCACCGGCGGCCAGTTCAAAGTTACCTCTCTTGTTCCCTGAACATCGCTGTTATCCTTTCTTTTTTAAAGATGCCCAGATTTCATGTTGTTCAAACACACGTGCTCTACAAACAATCTGTGCAGCTGATGCAATCACAGGGTCCTGAGGCGACATTCATCCTCCTCAGCTTACAAAGAAGATGACGGGATTAAGAGATTAAAGTAAAGACAGGCATAGGAAAACACAAGGATATTCACTGGGGAAGTGACAAGTGTCCATGAAATCTTCACAATTTATGTTCAGAGCTGATTACAGTAAAGACAGGTGTAAGAAATTATAAAAGTATTAATTTGGGGAACTAATAAATGTCCATGAAATCTTCACAATTTATGTTCAGAGCTGATTACAGTAAAGACAGGTGTAAGAAATTATAAAAGTATTAATTTGGGGAACTAATAAATGTCCATGAAATCTTCACAATTTATGTTCTTCTGCCATGGCTTCAGCCAGTCCCTCCGTTCGGGGTCCCTAACTTCCCGCAACAGTGGGTCTCCCGAATCTCTCCAGAGGAGGAACGGAATGGGCATATGGTTCATTAGCGGGAGAATTCCAGCCCAAGGCATGTCTGACGATGAAATCATATTGCCATTTAGAAAAGCTAGCAATTCTTTTGAGTTACTGCCCTTAAAATAAAAAAATGGACTATCCCAAATAAATAAACCATGTAGACGTTTCAGTGGGAGAGAGTACCTTTCATTATGTGAGTAAAGGAAGGTGTCACTCCTAAGCAGTAGTTTGGGTGTTTGCTAATTGATCATGTTACCCAGTGGCCACTCTGTGCTGTGAGGAATGCCACCAGCGCCACCTGCAGGAACTCGAAATGCCCAAGTGGGCTAGTGTGGGGCACGAGTCATGACCCAGCTTAACGAGAACCAGTGGAGCCTGGCCGGGGCCTGGCAGCAGGGGCAGCCCACGCGTTCCTGAGCAGACCCCAAACAGTCCAGTGGTCTGCAGGAGGGCTCTTCCTTTCTGGGCTACAAGACTTGCTCTGTGTACAGCTGGGCACCATAGATCCTCATTTTCCTTGGCTAACGTTACATCCCTCCCAAGGCTGGCCAGCACAACAGAAGGCCCAGCTACGTTAGGCTTCCACGTGACCTGACCGGAAACCGTGCCGCCATCCTCTGTGGGCAGCGCTCAGGGAGGCAGGCGAGTGTTCTGGCCCCGGCTTCACAGAGTAACTCATATTTGTGTCGGGCCTGAGACGTATACAGGGTTTGGGCATCTGGATAGAAGAGAGGAAATGTGCCAGATATCCCTGAGATATGCCTGTTTTAAAAAAGGAATGCTGTATTAGTTTGCTAGGACTATGTAGCAAAGTACCACAGACCGTGTGGCTTAAATAATATAAATGTATTTCCTCACAGCTCTGGAGGCTGGGAGTCCGAGATCACGGTGTGGGCAGGGTTGGTTTCTCCTAAGCCTCTCTTCCTGGGCTTGTAGATGGCACCTTCTCCCTGCGTTTTCACTTTGTCTTCCCCGTGTGTCTGAGTCCTGAGACCCTCCTCCTGTAAGGACACCAGCCACACTGCATCAGGGCTCACCCTGACGACCTCATTTTAACTTAATTACCTCCTTCAACTCTGTCACTCCAAATTGTCATGTTCCCAGGTACTGGGGGCAGGACGTGAACATATGAATTTTGAGGGACACAGTTCAGCCTATAAAAATGGCTTTGGTATTTTTTTCTCATTGGAATTCAGTTCCGCAAGCACTTGCAGGTTCTGCAATTCTGGAACTGCAGGGTGCAGGGTCATTACAACCAGGTCCCTGCCTTTTCTGCCCCATTTCCTGGCAGCCAACCACCCACAGGGCCATTTACCCCTCATCCCTGAGTTCCAGTCTCCCATGGTGGTTCTGTCAGCAAATGTGTAAATGCCACACGGGTCTGCACACGCCTATCTCCTCATGCATGTCCATTGGTGTGCGAAGCCCCATGTTCCAACGTCAGCTCTCAGTGGCCTTTTGGGTGAGGATGAACATTGATGGTCACTCTGGACACGATGGATATTTACACTGGGTCTAAATTGACTGGGGACATTTTTGTTTTCTATAATTTATTTAAGAGACAGTAGTGTCTACTGGGATTTCTATAATTTATTTAAGAGACAGTAGTGTCTACTGGGACTCCTGTTTACCAAGTATTGTAATTTGAATAATTATATTGCATTTTCACAACCTGATGAAGTATAGAACATTCAGAGGTAAGGTGAGAAAACTGACAGACAGAAAGGTTAATTCATATTTTTGTTCAAGTTCGGACTTTTTTTTTCTCTCTTTTTTTTTTGAGACAGATTCTCGCTCTGTTGCCCAGGCTGGAGTGCAGTGGCGCGATCTCGGCTCACTACAAGCTCCGCCTCCTGGGTTCACACCATTCTCCTGCCTCAGTCTCCCAAGTAGGTGAGACTACAGGTGCTCACCACCATGCCCAGCTTTTTGTACTTTTTTGTTAGTAGAGACAAGGTTTCACCACTGTGTTAGCCAGGATGGTCGCGATCTGACCTCGTGATCTGCCCGCCTCGGCCTCCCAAAGTGCTGGGATTGCGGGCGTGAGTCACCGTGCCTGGCCTCAAGTTCGGACTATTTTTAAGTGGCAGAATCAGGATCTGAACTTGTATCTTCTCATTCCAAGTTCAACACATGGTGACTGCCATCTAAGAGGTGAAGCAGAGGAACTTCCAGAACATTCACTAGTTGAAATGTCTGGTTGATGAAATTCGGACTATCTGGAACATGACTTTTTATTAGGATCCAGGATGGCTGTTTTCACCAACTCGTCATCCTCACTGGAAAGAAACAGGCAACAGGCATTCTGGGTTCACCTGGAACCCAGGGAGCGACCATTTCAATACAACTCCCAAATTGGTGACAAAAACCAGTTTAATTATTTTAGAAAACAAAATCGAACCCAGTTTTAGCATCGCAGAATGTTTAAGTGTTGCTTGCGTGGACACGTAGGTGCAGAAGGCCACGTGCTGGCCCCCGCCCCGCTTCTACCTTTGTGGCTGAGAGCAAGCCCCCTTGCACTCTGATCCCATTTCCTGGTCTATAAAACAGAGGGTGAAAATAACACCTTTTTTGTTTTTGTGTTTTTTTTTTTTTTTTGAGGCTCGGATGGGATGGTAATGTGCCTTGAGGACCAATCCCCAGACACACATGTAGGCACAAAACCGCTAGCAAGAGGCTCCATTCGAGGAGTGAGTGTACTATTCCAGGAAGCGACGGTGTTTCTGAGTGTACCAGGGAGTGAGTGTACCAGGAAGTGAGTGTACTATTCCAGGAAGCGACAGTGTTTCTGAGTGTACCAGGAACTGAGTGTACCAGGAAGTGAGTGTACTATTCCAGGAAGCGACAGTGTTTCTGAGTGTACCAGGAAGTGAGTGTACTATTCCAGGAAGTGACGGTGTTTCTGAGTGTACCAGGAAGTGAGTGTACTATTCCAGGAAGTGACGGTGTTTCTGCGTCTCAGAGTAGGGGAGCCTGGTGATGTGGTGGCTTTCAGAGGCCACAGCTCAAATGTGTAACGGATCATGCTGATGTCGTTTTAATATGGTGTCCTGCTAAAAGGTTATCCTTGTTTTCTTCTCTTTTCCCCATAGATGATCTTAGTAGCCATATTTTCAGAAACGGGATTTTTCGATTACTGTGCTGTAAAGGTAGGTATGATGTTGCATTTAATAATTTCATACTGATTAATTTATATCTGTATTTTTCTGATGTTATATATTTAGGAAACAAACATTTAAACAGTCCATCCTTCTTTTAAAGGTTACTTCTGCAGGGCAGGGTATGTTGGCTGTGTTAAGTTGTATGGCTCTGAGCAGCACTTTCAGCTGCTCAGTAAATAAATGAAGAAGGAGGTCAAGGAAAAGGGTACTCAGGTTGAATGTTTGTGTATTATTTAAATTGTCTGGTGAGAGCTACACATCAAAAATTGTTTTGCATATTAGAGTATCCCAATATTTCAAGCCATTAGCTTCTGATTACTTTGCTTTTTGGTGAAATAATTTCCATGATTACTTCCTAAATATTGAATATATACACATTTATGTTTTTAACTGGAACCCTGGGGAGCTTCACTAGCCAGCTCTAGCCTCTAGGATTTGTACCTGACCTGTCATTCAGGGTTGGCAAGAGGAGAGCTCATTGTGTACCATGCCCTGCTAATGCAGTTTAGTGCTGTGCTTGAATATGTATATTTTTTGAAACTGAAAAGGTCTTTTTAAAAATTACTCAACAGGCCGGGCACAGTGGCTCACGCCTGTAATCCTAGCACTTTGGGAGGCCGAGGTGGGTGGATCACGAGGTCAAGAGATTGAGACCATCTTGGTGAACATGGTGAAACCTCATCTCTACTAAAAATAAAAAAATTAGCTGGGCGTGGTGGCATGCACCTGTGGTCCCAGCTACTTGAGAAGCTGAGACGAGAGAATTGCTTGAACCCCAGGCGTGGAGGCTGCAGTGAGCCAAGATCACACCACTGAACTCAGATTGAGACTCTGTCTCAAAAAAAAAAAAAAAAAAAAAATTACTCAACAAAGCCCTTTGCGAACTCTGAATGATAGAACTGTGCTGTGATTTTTGTCATCTTTGTGCCCCATCTTATACATGCCAGGTAGATATTTGGTCTATTACTCCTTACTATTAAAAGTATCCCTTAGTTCCCTAGAGATCAGCAGACACTAGGCTCACATGGATCCCAAATGTCAAAGCCCAGGTTGTCTAACCAGAATACCGATGGCATTACGGGGACTGAGGGTCATCACCTTGTGACAAATTAACCATCACAGGGGCTGTGTGAAGGAGGAGGATCAGAGGGGTGACAGTGCTGGCTAGGGAGGATGTAGAATGTCTAGGAACTTCGGTGGCCAGCACTGTCTCATCTCGGCCCCCCGAGGCTCCGTGGGTCTATGTCTTAACCTATGGGGCAATGTTAGTTTGGCTCCCTGTTCTTAAAGTCACTAATGAAAGGCTGCCTCTGTTCTATGAGCCTGCTGACTCTGGCTTGTACTCTGTGTGTGTGCGGCCAGGCATACCGGCTCTCCCGAGGACGGGTGTGGGCCATGATCATCATGCTGTGTCTCATCGCGGCCGTCCTCTCTGCCTTCTTGGACAACGTCACCACCATGCTGCTCTTCACACCTGTGACCATAAGGTATGCAAAGCGCCTCTGCCGTGGGGGTTGTGGCCAGGCTCTGGCTGCACAGCCTGGCTCCAGGCTCCATTCTCAGGTGCATGAAAAGGTGGGCGGTTGAGCCCACAGCTCAGTGCATTCCAGTCCAGCGCGTGTCTGCTTTGTGTGACTGCAGTACATGCTACAAGCAGTGGGGCCTCAGAAGCTGGTGGCAGAAATGTCTGCAGGAGGGAAGACTTAGGCTTTGCTTTCCTGGAGATTGTAGTCTCATGGGGAGACACGTGGACAAGAATGGCTCAGCCCTGGTGAAACCCCGTCTCTACTAAGAATACAAAAATTAGCTGAGTGTGGTGGCATGTGCCTGTAATCCCAGCTACTCAGGAGGCTGAGGCAGGATAATCCCTTGAACCCGGGAGGCATAGGTTGTAGTGAACTAAGATTGTGCCACTGCACTCCAACCTGGGCAACAGAGCGAGACTCCGTCCCACAAA
>NW_012115278.1:3700651-3715627 GCF_000951035.1 Colobus angolensis palliatus | reverse complement strand
AGCCAGGATGGTCTCGATCTCCTGACCTTGTGATCCGCCCGTCTCGGCCTCCCAAAGTGCTGAGATTGCAGGCTTGAGCCACCGCACCCGGCCTAAATTCTGTTTCTTTTAATTCCGTCCACTTTAATAATCCATCATTTATTGGGGGCCATAGGCCTGGTTGCCCAGAATCTTCTGAAGCGTGAGCTGTGGTTCCCGGTCCAAGTGTGGGCCCCTTCTGAAGGCATGGACCTGTGTGTTTCCATATGTATGCTCTATTTTAAATATGACTCCCCAGCATGTCAGCCTTGGGGCTGGCCCTGAGGACACAGAGGGCGAGAAGGCGAGAGAGGGGCCCCTCAGGGAGTCACCCTCCGGTCCTGCTTGGTAATAGGGTGTCTTGAACAAGTCACTTCAGTTGCACTGATCTGGGTCATAATGGCAGAGAGATTAACCTGAGCTGGCATTCTGAGGGCTCTGCGAGACACAGGGCCTGCCTGGACACAAGGCATGGGACACACAGCAAGTTCCAAGGCCCCGTGGGGCTGCTTCCAGGGCTCCGGGTTGATCTGGGGGATGCCTCTCGTGTTTGAACAGTGGTGGCTCTTAGAGGAGGAGTGGGGTGGGGAGGAGCACGCAGTGGCCAGCGCCGCTGTGGAGGTAGATGCAGCATCCCCAGGCCATCTGCTGCCTCCGTGTGGAGACTCAGGTTCGTACCCAGGCTCCTGCAAGCTGGGCTACACTGTCACGCCCTGTGTGGCGTGGGAGGGTCCCCGGGCTCTCAGCCTCCTCGCAGGGTGTGGTACCGCCCCTCTCAGTGCCCAGCGTGGAGAGTCAATGAGGGAGAGCGTGAACGTGTTTGAAGGTTGTTGTACACTGTCACATGCACTAGTGACGGCACCAAACTGTGCCTTCTGGACGTGTCGGGGGACAAGAGCCAGGCCCATCTGCCCCCTCTAACCAGCATGACTCTGCTACTGCCCTGGCTTGAAGACCTCCGCATATCCTCACACTCCCCCATGGCAGCCTGGTGAGAGCAGGGTTCCAGGGCTGGGGTGCACTGGGCACTTTGTTCCCAGCATCCCTGTATAGCCCGGGCAGCTGAGAGGTATCTCCGCCTTGCCACAATTTGTTCATATCCTCACTACTCGGAACTGCTTTTGTCATGTTGTTAGAGCAGTGATTCCATTTATCAGTCAAAAATTTACATCTTTCAAGATTCTGGTGCTGGTGTTCTAAGATTCCCTATTTATCTGACCATATTCTTTATGGCTTTGTAAGTGCTGGCCACATTCTTCCCCTTTGTCTGGACTAAGTGGCTTTGGTCCTTATAGTTAACAGCTAGTCCCATTGAGATGGGTGCACCGCCCTGCCTGGTCTGGCACTGTTGACTGCTGCACACACATTTTCTTGCTAGAAGCAGATCCTGGGAGCTTCCTCAGCACTGTGCCGCTGCTGCCTCGGGTCAGAGTCTCATCGGTGGAGCCACTCCTGCTTCAGTCCCCGGGCACGCTCCCTCCTCAGCTCCCACATGGCTCCATGGGCCTATGCTCCTCATGCCAGCAGAGGGGAGGCTGTGTGGCCGGCCTCACTCTGAGCTGATGGCCGGGAGGTGGTGGGTGGCCTCTGAGTGAGACCCAAGGCCGGCTCCTGTGTGGGAGTGGGCTGTAGGGATGAGCAGGTGTGGGGGACGCTGTGATGTGCCGTCTGCACTTTCTTTAGGGCAGTGTTTGCCAGCTGTGTGCATGCTGGGCCCCTGGAGCTAGAGTGAAGCTATAAAGCGCCACTGCCCGGGCCCACTCCCAGGCACTGGTCTGCACCGGCCAAGCCATAGGACTCCCAGATTCCAGCACAAATCTCGTGAGGCCGCAGTGGAGCTCCACAGCTGTAGAGAGTGGGCTGACAGGTCTGTGGGGTGAATACAGTTGACACGAATCGGTTGTACTCCAACACAGCTAGAAGAGAATACCTGGACTGCTCCCAGGGTAAAGAACAGATTGATATTTAAGGGGATGGGTATCCCGTTACCTGGTTTGATTATGTGAATTATTACATTATCATACGTACCCTGAAAATGTACGTATGTATGTGTATATCTAGTATGTATGATAGCAGTAAAAAGTAAATAAATAGAAAATGCATAGATGAATGAAACAAAGGGAGGGGAGGGGACGAGAAGAGAGCCTAGGGCCTTGGTGTCCAGGAAGCGGGAGGTGGGAAGGGGCTGAGTCAGCAGGCCCTGTGTGAGCCGTCCGCTCCGCCCCCACGCCGACCCCCACAGCACCAGCTGGGAGCGCTGGGGAAAGGGTACCTGACCACACTGAGGATTTGGTGGCTGGAGGCTCATTCTGGGAAGGACTGTAGCTCTTGGAGTGGGCTGTGGCCTGCAGGGGTTGTTGCATTGTTCATTCCCCCCAGCACTGCCCTCCCCACCGGGGTGTGTGTGTGTGTGTGTGTGTGTGTGTGCGCGCGCGCGCGCACCTCGCTCATACGAACAAGTGCCTTAAAAATCTCTGGGTTGTACGTGAGCCTTTCACAATGTGCACAGTGGGACTACTTTCATTTTCCTCCATTTGTGACAGGTTGTGTGAGGTGCTCAACCTCGATCCAAGACAAGTCCTGATTGCAGAAGTGATCTTCACAAACATTGGAGGAGCTGCCACTGCCATCGGGGACCCTCCGAATGTCATTATTGTTTCCAACCAAGAGCTGAGGAAGATGGTACGTACCAGCATGCTAGGGTTGCTTCCAGCAAACGCACACTTCCACTTAGCGCTCTCCCCCACGTGGACGCCTTTGTTAGAAATGAAGATCATCGCGCCACCTCTTCATAGTAAGTGCTACTGGGCATCTCAAGAGCGGGATGTTACGTGACTGGTCCTTCAGTCCTAGAGTTAACTGGCTTGAATTGACTTCATACTCATTCTGATCAGTTCTTAACGAAATGACTGGAGAGCATGATATAGTCAGAGTATGTTATATTAATTTTATTAATAGGAACTGAGGTTTCTTCCAACTTACATTAAAAACAAAATGAGCTGTCCCCTCTCACTGGAGATATGGGATTCCCTTCTTCACTGCGGTGGATTAATTTACTGATAAAGGACTTAAAATTTATTTTTTAAGGGTCAGAAATGAATGTCTTTAGAAATAAATTCTTTGAAAGCCCCCTATAAATATTAGGGTATAGTTTCTTTATATACTGTAATAAAGACAAAGTGTTAGAAAGTGCAAGGTATTTTACATACCTTCAAGGTGAAAATGGAACTATATCATTAATTTTTATTCTCTACTCTTTGCTTTGACCATTAGAATTTTCTCAGTCTCCCTTCTCTGAGGTATCAGTGGAAATGCTTCCACATTGGTGTTATTTCTTGTGGATGATGTGTGTGTGTGTGTCTGTGTGTGCCTGAAGGGTGTCAGTGTGTTTGTATTTGAACACTGTGTTCCATTAAAATATTTAAACCTTTGAGAACCTGTGGCTCCAGGGTGTTAGTGGCTGCCTCATGGAAGCAGCGCGCTCTGGAGGTTCTGGGTATGGCTCCGCATTCCCTGGCTGCTCTGGGAAACTGCTTGGCAACACTTCACCAGCTTTGCCCTGTGAGCTGAGGGGTGCAGCCATGATCATGCCACCCTGGAGTGTATCAGGTGGTAACAGAGTCTGCGGTTTATCCTAGGGGCACCTGCTATCCAGGCTAATGGAATAGAACTGTTTTTAGAAAAAAATTGTATTATTTGCATTCCATAAAAAAGTAATACATTTTTTGGTAGAAAACAGAAGTCTCACAGACAAGCACACACAATAAAAATTCATAATTCCACAAACCAGAGGTAAACTCTTTTAATATTTTGGTGCAAATAGCATCCTAGAGCGTTTGTTTGTGGATACAGATGAATACAAAAGACAGCACAGCTTCCGCTTCTGGCCAACATGGAGTAACAGGGCCTGGATTTACTCTCTTGCCTGGGAAAGTCAAACAGAACAAACAAAAATAAACCCAAACCAGACAAAACGCATGGAACAGTGGTAACGAAGTCACTGGACACCAGGCACAAAGCGACAGTGATCCCTGTGAGACGGGAAACAGATGCGGTGAGCCCTGTGACCGCTCCAGCTCCCCACCTCCAGAGAAGCTTCCAGAGCGCGGCGCAGGGAGGGACGACCCCGGCTGAGCCATGAGACACCCTGAGTTGAGAGGATGAAGCTGAAAGTCTGGGGAGACCAGGGCAGCGAGAGTCCGGAGGGGACGCAGCTGAACCGCAGAGATCCTCAGAGAGTCCCTTTGGAGTGTTCAGCAGAGTGTTCAGATCAGCGCATTCGTGCGAGGACAGGACACGAGACCCGGGGAGAACAACCCAGAAAGGTGAGAGGGACGAGTGCTTGACGCACACGACAGGAATAGTGGTGATGTCTCTTCTGCCAGGCAGTCTGGAACCTCTTAATTTTTTAATTTTTATTTTATTTATTTATTTTTTTTTGAGACAGAGCCCCCCTCTGTCGCCAGGCTGGAGTGCAGTGGCGCGATCTCTGCTCACTGCAAGCTCCGCCTCCCGGCGGAACCTCTTAATTCACGGAGCACGGGTAGAGTACTCACCAGGGTCTTGCCTCAGTCGTGGGGGGTAATTAACTACAAAGTGAACACTGCTCTGCTTCCACCTAAGAAATCTTGAAACTAAGACCCCAGAGGACCAAACTGTTTCTAAATATTTCAACTGCATCCCAGAACAAACCTCAAGAATATTTAGAGTGATACAAAAATATTGGACAACACACAGGGTAAAATTTGCAATGTCTGGCAACCAATCAATGATTATCAGGCATGTAAAGAAGCAAGAAAATGTAACCTATGACAGGCGTGGTATGAACCATTTGAAACTAACGTAGAACAGACAACGTGTTAGCATCAGCGGACTAGGACATTAAAACTGTTACTACAGTGGTGTTACAGATATTCATCAAGTAGCAACATGAAAGATACTAAAAAAGTCCCACATTAAACATCTAGACATGAGCATGACAGTGTCTGAGATAGAAATACACTTGTTGGGATTAGTGGCATGGTAGATATTACATAAGGAAAGATTAATGAACTTGAAGACATAGATTCAAAATGAAACGGAGTAAAAAGATAATAACAAGGACTGAAAAGCATTAGTGAGCGATGGGAAAACTTCAAGTGGCCTAACATATATGCAGTTCTCATCTCTGGAGGAGAGAGGGGAATGGAAAAAGACACCTGAAAAATGGTCCTAAATTCCAAATTTCATGAATGGTGTAAACCGACAGAATCAAGAAGTTCCACGAAGCCAGAGCACAAGAAACATGAAGAATACTACAGTAAGGCACATCATAATAAAATTATTTGAAAGCAATGATGAAGAGAAACTCTTAAGTTTCCAAAGAAAAAGACATGTTACAGGCAAGGAAACAAAGATAAAGATGACAATATATTTCTCTTTAGAGATAATGCATGTGTGAAGGCAACAGAGCAACACCTTTAAATACTGAAAGAAAACACCTGTGATCTCAGAATACTACACCCAGTGAAAATCTCTTTTTCTTATGTACAAAACCAGACTTTTTCTCATATAGAAAAGCTAAAAAGAATTCATCAGCAGCAGACCCACAAGGTAAGACATACTAAAGGAAGTCTGTAAGGCAGAAGGAAAGTGACACCAAATGGAAACATGGATCTTCACAAAGTCATGAAGAATACTGAAAAGGGTAACTACGTGGGTAAATTCACATAATTTAAAACATTACTCAAACCACTTTGAGATAATTGTTTAAAGAAAATAATAATGTAACATGTAAGTAGAATTGATGACAACAATAAAATAAAGCCTGGAAGGGGAGAAATTAAAGTATATTAATGTGTCAGGTATGGTGGCTCACGCCTGTAATCCCAGCACTTTGGGAGGCTGAGGCGGGTGGATCACGAGGTCAGGAGATCGAGACCATACTGGCTAACACGGTGAAACCCCATCTCTACTAGAAATACAAAAAAAACTAGCTGGGCGTGGTGGCACGTGCCTGTAGTCCCACCTACTTGGGAGGCTGAGGCAGGAGAATTCCTTGAACTCAGGAGGCGGAGGTTGCAGTGAGCCAAGATTGCGCCACTGTACTCCAGCCTGGGCAAAAGAGTGAGACTGCTTCTTAAAAAAAAAAAAAAAAGTATATTAATGTAAGATATTTTATAGTATATGTAAACTAGTATAATATAATTTGAAGGTAGTCTGTGAAAGTTAAAAAAAAAAAAAAGTTAAAAGTTAAACTCTAAAGCAACCACTAAAAGGAAAAACAAAAAGTAACAGCTAATGCCAACAAAGAATATAAGTGGAATCATAAATAGTATTTATTTAATGGGATGGAATGTAGAAAAAAGGCAAAAGGAAGCAAAGAAATGATGGAACAAATATAAAACAAATTGCAAGAGTTAAACCTAACTATATTTAATAATTACATAACATATAAATAGTTTAAATATCCCAATTAAACAGCAGGGATTGTCAGATCAAACAAACAAGCCCCATCCAACTAGAGATGCTCCTCAGCTGACTTTGGGATTACACCCAGATAAACTTATTGTAAGTTAAAAATATCATAAGCCAAAATATGTTTAATATACCTAAGCTCCTGAACATCATGGCTTCGCCTAAGCCCACCTTAAATGTGCTCAGAACCCTTACATTAGCATACCGTTGGGCAAAATCTCATGCAAAGTCTACTTTATAATAAAGTGCTGGATAGCTCATGTAACTTATTGAATATTGTACATTACATCAAAGTTGAGATGGTTTTGCACCATTGTGAAATTGAAAAATTGTAAATTGAACCAAATTAAGTCAGGGAACATCTGCATTATGCTGCTTACAAGACACACATTTAAAATATAAAGACACAAGGCCAGGCGCGATGGCTCACGCCTGTAATCCCAGCACTTTGGGAGGCCGAGGCTGGTGGATCACCTGAGCTCAAGAGTTCAAGACCAGCCTGGCTAATATGGTGAAACCCCGCCTCTACTAAAAATACAAAATATTAGCTGGGCATGGTGGCGGGCACCTAGAATCTCAGCTACTCAGGAGGTTGAGGCAGGAGAATCACTTGAACCCAGGAGATGGAGGTTGCAGTGAGACAAGATCACCCCATTGTACTCCAGCCTGGGTGATGAGTGAAACTCCACCTCAGAAAAAAATGTCTGTCTGTCTGTCTGTCTATCTATCTATCTATCGACACAAATAAGTTAAAAGTAAAGGAATGGCAAAAGACTCATCAGAACAAAGTGGCTATATTAATATCTGACAAAGTAGACTGCAGAGCGAAGAATATTTCTAGGATTAAAGAATGTTTCATCATAATAAAGGGGTAAATTCATATAGTGTATAAATAAAAATTCCATTTATACAACCAATGACAGACCTTCAAAATATGTGAAATGTGATAGTACTGCAAGGAGGAATAGGTAAATCCTTAATTATAGTTGGAGAGTTCAGTACAATTCTCACAGTAATTGAAAGAATAAGTAGAGAGAAAATCTACAAGGATATAGAAAACTTCATCATTGTTAACTAACATGATCTAGTTGACATTTATAGAAAACTCCACTCAATATCAGAAGAATGTATATTTTTTTTCCAGGTGCACATAAAACAACCGAAATAGATTCTAGGCAATAAGACAAATCTCAATAAATTTAAAAAGATTCAAGTAATATAAAATATTTCCTCTGACCACAGTTGAATTAAATTAGAAATTAATAACAAGGATATTTGGAAAATTCTCAATTATCTGGAAACTAACACACATTTCAGTAATCCAAGGGTCAAAGAGGAAAGTGAGATTGAAATTAGAAAGTATTTTTATACTCATCCACTTGGAATGCCATAAGCCAAATACCATAGACTGGGCAGCTTAAATAGCAGCAATTTATTCTCACAGACTGGAGGCTAGAAAGTTCAAGATCCAGTGGATTTCATTCCCTGGTGAGGGCTTTCTTCCAGGCTTGCAGATGGCCGCTGTCTCACTGTGTCCTCATGTGGCAGGGAGGCGGGGAGAAGAGGCAGAGATGAAGCTCTCCGACATCTCTGTCTCTGATTATACAGGCATTAATCCCAGCATGAGGGCTCTACCCTCATGACCTCATCTAAGCCTTCTCACCTCCAAAAGACTCCATCTCCTAATACCACCCCATTGAGGGGGCGGGGTAGGGCTTCGGCCACAGTACTTTCGGGGAAACACAATTCAGTCCCGAGCAGTTTTGTGTTGAATTATAGTGAAAACAGAACATGTCAAAATTTGTAGGATTCTTCTATAGCAGCAGTCTATAAAAGCAGCCTTCTTAGAAGGCTATATATAGTTAATTTTACAGGCATGCAGGCTGTATGGTCTCCATTGCGATTACTCAGCCGCACCACTATATAGCATGAAAGTAACCATAGACAACACATGAACGAATGGATATGGCTGTGTTCCGGCTCCGTGTGTGCTGGTCCCCACTCGAAAGCAGTATTTAGAAGGAAATGTATAACACTAAACACCTGTATTTGAAAAGCTGTGTCTCAAATCCATAACCTCAGCTTTATCCTATGGAATCAGAAAAAGAAATTAAACTAAAAGTAAGCAGAAGAAAAAAATATATACAGACTAGGGAACATCAATGAAGGCAAAAGCTGGTTCTTTGACAAGATCAGTAATATTGACAAACATCTCGCCAAGCTGATGAGGAAAATGAGACAGAAGTGAAGTTACTAATATCAAGAATGAGAGTTGTTATGTTACAGCAGAGCATACAGACATCACACTATTCTTAGAGAAGGTCATGGACAACTCTATGTAAACGATCTGACAGCTTAGATGAAATAAATATTTTTTTTGGAAAGACACACTCTTTAAAACTTCACTCAAGAAGAAGTAGGTAACCTGAGTTGCCCTGTAGCTATAGAAATAATCAAATATGTAGTTAAAAACCTTCCCACAAAGAACAAAACAAACATAAACAAACAACTCAGCCTAAGATAGCTTCTTTGTTGAATTCTCCCAAATAGTTAAGGAAAAAATAATGTCATAATACCAATTCTATACAAAGCTTTACAGTAAATTGAAGAGGACAGAATATTTCCCAATTAATCTGTGAGGCCCTGATATGTAAACTAGACAAAACCAGTATGAGAAAAGGCAATGATAGATAAATATTTCTTGTGAACATAGATTTAATATTTTAAAAATTAGTAAATCCAGTTTAACAATATATACATAGGTAATACATCTTAGTCAAGTAGAATTTATCCAGGAATGGAAGATTCTTATGATATTTGAAATATTAATCAATGTAATTTACTATGCTAACAAACTAAATGAAAAAACCATGTGATCATCTCAATAAATGCAGAAAAAACATTTGGCAAAATCCGGTATCTATTACTGATAAAATCTCTCAAGAAACTAGGGATAAAAGAGAAATTCATCAACCCAGTAAAGAATATCTGAGAATCTGTAGCTAGCATCACACTTCACTGAGAATAACTGAATGATTTCCCTCTAAGATTAGAAACAAGACAAGGATGTCTGTTCTCACTATTTTTATTCAACATTTTATTGGAGGCTGTAGCTCATGCGATAATGCAAGAAAAGAAATACAAATCATCAATATTGGTAAGGAAGAATTAAAAGTCTTTATTTGCAGAAGACACAATCGTTCATGTAGAAGATTTGATGCAATCCACAAAAGAGCTCCTACAAATAATAAATAAATTTGACAAGGTTGCAGGATACAGAGTCCATATACAAAAATTAATGGCTTTCCATATTTAGCAATAAATAACTGAAAATTAAAATTTTATTTACAGGAGCACAAAACATATGCTGTATTTGGTATTGCATATGACCAAACAGATGCAAGGTCTATATACTGAAAACTACAAAACTGCAGAGTAATTAAAGAAGATCTAAATAAATTAAGAGGTACACCTTGTTTATGGGCTAGAAAACTTAATATTGTTAAGCTATCAATTATTTCCAAATTGATCTATCAATTCAAGCAATCCCCATCAAAACCATAGCAGGTTTTTTCTTTGGGTAGAAACTGACAAGCTGATTCTAAAATTGATATAGAAATTCAAAGTATCCAGAATGACAAAAAAAGAAAACAAAAACAAACTGAAAGGGCTAGTAAATCCTGACACCGAGACGTATTATCAAGTCTCCGTAACCAGCACAGTGGTTTTGGCATCAAGACAGACAGGTAGATAAATGGAATAAAGTAGGGAGTGTAGATACAGACCCACACATAAGTGAACTACTGATTTTTGACCAAGGTGCAAAGCCAAGTCAGCAGAGACGAGATAGTGTTTTCCACAAATTATCCTGGAGCAAATGGATATTCACATGTAGGAAAAATGAACTTCAGTCCACACCTCCCACTATATCCACAAACTAACTCAAACTGGATCATAGATGTAAGTGTAAAACCTAAAACCTTAATTTCTAGTGGAAAACCTAAGTTGTAGTAGAATAGGTAGAAAAATAGTTCAAGTGAAGATGTGGCTACTGTACTTCATTAGACTTTTTGTAGAACTTGGCTGTCAACTTGGCTGTTTTTCTCTTCTTTTTATGACAACATTTAATGAATGCGGCAACAGTTTAACTCTCCTGACTAGCATCACATTAGTGTTAATGTAAAATCCTAGGCATGGTGTATTTCTTACACAAAACCTGAATTAACTCTGCTTCATTTTAAGCCTGCCTTTGCAGTCCTAGATTGAAATATTCTGAACTAAACAATACGAAGTGACCCAAGACAGACACTGGCTGTGTTTCTACCAAGCCATGTAGAAAACTGAGGGCAAAGAACAGTCTGTCAGACCATTGCTGCAATCCTCCATGGCATGCTGACAAGCTGTTTTAAGATATCCAGATTTTAAATATGATGGTAGGAGAGAAAGGTGAGGTTTTGCAGAAATACTCAGAGGGCCCTGGAAGTGAGTACCCTCTATGGTCTTGCTGAGGCTCAACCCAGGCTTGTCATACAATTTTCTGCCAAAGTGACATTCTCTGGGGAGATGGCCTTAGGACTGTCCTTGTTTTACTGAAGATGGTATTCCTTGTCTTCTACATAATGACTTTCCCTGAATTTGGGAATTAAACTGTAATGGAGTCTCGCTCTGTTGCCCAGGCTAGAGTGCAGTGGCGTGATCTTGGCTAACTGCAACCTCCGCCTCCTGGATTCAAGTGATTCTGCTGCCTTAGCTTCCTGAGTAGCTGGGATTACAGGTGCATACCACCACACCTGGCTAATTTTTATATTTTTAGTAGAGACAGGGTTTCACTGTGTTGCCCAAGCTGGTCTTGAACTCCTGACCTCAGGTGATCCATCTGCCTCAGCCTCCCAAAGTGCTGAGATTACAGGCGTGAGCCACCGTGCCTGGCCTTGATTTTAATTTATTTCACAGTAGTTTGGAGATAAGGAAATACTTCTCTGTATGGAGACACAGATGCACTCATAGTTTCAGGGACAGTGTCTTCAGCAGAGATAAATTTATAAAGCCTCGTTATCAATAGTGACAGCACAGCCATATATTTGCATCACGTGATGTGCATATTTATTTTGCATTGTTTAGTTTTTCATCAAGGAACTCAAATAGGAAGAAAACAGATTGTGAAATAAAACTTAGGTTTGAAATTAATTTTAAAATTATTCATGAAGAGGAAGTCCTACAGTAATCAGGCAAGATAAAGAAATAAAGACTACCCAAATTGGAGAAGAGGAAGTCAAACTATGTCTGTTTGCCACTGATACGATCGTATACCTAGAAAACTCGAGACTCCTCCAAGACTCCTAGATTTGATAAATGAATTCAGTAAAGTCTCAGGTTACAAAATCAATGTACACAAATCAGTAGCACTGCTATACACCAACAGTGACCAAGCCAAGAATCAAATCAAGAACTCAATCCCTTTCACAGTAGCTACCAAAAAATAAAATACCTAGGGATATACTTAACCAAGGAGTTGAAAGATGTCTAAAAGGAGAACTACAAAATACTGCTGAAAGAAATCATAGATGACACAAACAAGTGGAAACGTGCTCATGGATTGGAAGAATCAGTATCACAAAAATGACCATATTGCCCAAAGTAACTTACAGATTCAATGCAATTCCTATCAAAATACCAATATCATTTTCCACGGAATTAGAAAAACCAATCTTGAAATTCATATGGAACCAAAAAAGAGCCTAAATAGCCAAAGCAATCCTAAACAAAAATAACAAATCTAGAGGCATCACATTACTCAACTTCAAATTATACTAAAAGGCTATAGTAACCAAAACAGCATGGTACTGGTCTAAAAGTAGACACATAGAGCAATGGAACAGAATTGAGAACGCAGACTTAAAGCCAAATACTTACAACCAACTGATCTTCAACAAAGTATGCAAAAACATAAACTGGGTAAAGGACACTCTATTCAATAAATGATGCTGGGAAAACTGGCTAGCCACATGTAGAAAAATGAAACTGGATCCCCATAACTCATGATATACAAAATAACTCAAGATGGATTAAAGACTTTAAGACTTGAAACCATAAAAATTCTAGAAGAAAACATATGAAAAACTCCTCTGGACATTGACCTAGGCAAAGAATTTAGGACGCAGATGCCAAAAACAAATGCTGCAGAAACAAAAATAAATGGCATCTAATTAAACTGAAAAGCTAATCAGGCTGGGCAAGGTGGCTCACACCTGTAATCCTAGCACTTTGGGAGGCCAAGGTGGGAGGATCACTTGAGGTCAGGAGTTAGAGACCAGCCTGGCCAACATGGTGAAATCCCATCTCTACTAAAAGTAAAAAAAATTAGCTGGGCGTGGTGGTGCATGCCTGTAATCCCGGCTACTCGGGAGGCTGAGGCAGGAGAATCACTTGAACCAGGGAGGCAGAGGTTGCAGTGAGCCGAGATCACACCACTGCACTCCAGCTTGGGTGACGAAGAGAGACTCTGTCTCAAAAAACAAACAAAAACAGGAAGGAAATAACCATCAAAGTAAAGAGAACCTACAGAATGGGAGAAAATATTTGCAAACTATGAATCTGACAAAGGACTAATATCCAGAATCTACAAGAAACTCAAACAAATTAGCAAGAAAAAACCCCAAATAATCCCAATAAAAAGTAGGCAAATGACATGAGTAGATATTTTTCAGAAGAAGATATGCAGCTGGCCAAGAAACATGCAAAAATGCTGAACATCACTAATCATCAGGGAAATAAAAATTGGAAGAATGAGATATCATCTTACTACAGTCAGAATGGCCATTATGGCCATTATTAAAAAGTCAAAAAACAATAGATGTTGGCACAGATGTGGTAAAAAGGGAAGGCTTATACACTGCTGGTTTGAATGTAAATTAATATGACCCCTATGGAAAATACTGTGGAGATTTCTCAATGAACTAAAAGTGTATCTACCATTCAATCCAGCAATCCAGCCACTGGGCATCTACCCAAAGGAAAAGAAGTCATTATATCAAAAAGACACCGGCACACTTAGGTTTATCACAGCACAGTTCACAACTGCAGATACATGGACTCAACCTAAATGCCCATCAATAGATAAGTGGATAAAGAAAATTTGAGATGTATATATATATATGCGTGTGTACACACCACCCCACACACCATAGAATACTGTTCAGCCATAAAAAAGACTGAAATAATGTCTTTTGCAGCAACTTGGATGGAACTGGAGGCCATTATTCTAAGCGAAGTAACTCAGAAATGGAAAAGCAAATACCACACGTTCTCACTTACAAGTGGGAGCTAAGTTGTGGGTATGCAAAGGCATACACTGGTAACGATAACATTGGAGACTAGGAAGAGGGGAGGTTGGGAGGGGGTGATGGATGAAAAACTACATATTATGTACAATGTCCACTACTCCGGTGATGGGTGCACTAAAATCCCAGACTTCACTAGTATACAATTTATCCATGTAACCGAAAACTACTTGTACCCCTAAAGCTAATGAAAAGAAAAATTAACAAAAAATTGAATACTTACGTAGTTCGGAGGAATAATAAATCAGTACTAGAGTTTGGAACAGTAAAGAAGTCACATCTGAAAACTTGTCCACATTTTCTGAGTAGTATGCAGAAACGACGGGAAGTTGTGAGGAAAGTTCTTGCCACCTACCATTGCTGCATCAGGCTCAGGTCTCCCAGGTCTCTTGGGATAACTCTCTGTTGGTGGAATTTCCAGCACAGTTTGGGTAGGTAGGGAGGACTTCCAGGATCCACCACATGGACAACCACTTATTCCCCAGCCACAAGCCTCCCTTGGGTAGGCATGAATTGGCCTGGCTGTAGCATCCACGTGCACAAACCCACTGCACTTTCAGCTCCTAACAAGCTGATGGGATAAAGTTTTACTTTGCTGGTTACATTTGCTCCTCTATGCCGGTTTTACAGAGACTCACCATGGTGAACAAAACTATTCAACTATCTTTAAAATAATGCCTGAAAAGTCTCTTGAGGGAAGCGTGCCCCTATGCTTCTGAGTGGCATCTTTCTAAGAAGACAGGTTTCCCTTCATGCCCCACGTTGTGCACTTGGATGCTTTTTATACTTTTCCCACCGTACCGTGCGCTGGGCTTGCTGGGACATTCTTCCCGTTTTCCCACCATACCGTGTGTGCTGGGGTGTTCTTCATGCTTTCTCACAATGCTGTGTGTGCTGGGGCATGCTTCACGTTTTCCCATCATGCCTTGCATGCTGGGACGTTCTTTCCGTTTTCTCACCATGCTGGGCATGCTGGGGCGTTCTTCAGGCTTGCTTTCCTGCCATATTGTGCGTGCTGGGACATTATAATTATGTTTTCCCACCATGCCGTGCGTGCTGGGGCATTTTTCACGTTTTCCAACCATGCCATGCTTGCTGGGGAGTTCTTCAGGCTTTCCCTGCCTTACTGTGCATGCTGGGACGTTCTTTACGTTTTCCCATC
>NW_012115278.1:3691421-3700476 GCF_000951035.1 Colobus angolensis palliatus | reverse complement strand
TTCTTTATGTTTTCCCATCATACTGTGCGTGCTGGGACATTCTTTTCATTTTCCCACTATGCTGTGTTTGCTGGAACCTTCTTCATAGTTTCCCACCATGCCATGCATGCTGGGGCATTTTTCATGTGTTCCTGCCATGTTGCATGTGCTGTGAAGTTCTTTGGCTCCTCCTCCACTGCTGTTTTTCCCCCACTCCGTTGGGTGATAACTTAGACAGTGTCTCTCTTACGGGCCTCGCTCTGCGTCTCTGGCCCCCTCTGAATTTCCTTTGCAGGTTTGTTTTTTGGTTTGTTTGTTTCCACACACACCTCTTCAATATCTGTGGACTCAGGGGTCTTCGTTTTTGACCTTTTTCTCCTCTCAGGTCAGCATTGGCTAGCAGAACTCATCCCCTCTGTGGCTTGCTCTGTTTTCAGCCTGCTGGGAGCCATGTCTCTGCCAGAGGCTCTTCCTTTAGACCCATGTGTGCCAGGTCCCCTGCACCCGTGCTTGATGGAGCCCTTACAAGCAGCAAGACCCACACCCCCCATCTGCCTGTTATACCCATTCCTGCGGTGCTGGGTCCTCTCCTTACTGAGCGTCTAGACAGGATTATATTTTCAAATTACACCATGCATATTTTACTAAAATATTCAATAGATTCAGCTAAACACTTTGTAAGAAGTTTTTCTTTTTTTCTTTTTTTTTATTTTTTCACATAGAAGAATTCAAGAAATTATTTTGTCTTGAGCCCCTCCCTTAACAACCTAATGAGCCATTTTGACTTGTCATAGAGCTAGCCTGAAGCGTCATTCCTAGAAACTGACATTGGTGGGCCAGAAGTCCCACAGGTGTGTCCCCTTAAATATATGTAGATTATGAATCTTTGAATGTTCTAATCTGATTGAGGGTTCCTCTTTTGGTTGGTTTACATGCCTAATATTTGGCTATTTAATCCATCGAATGAGGAAAAAATTAAGAAGAAATGACTGAGTGGAGCCCATAACAAAACAATGCAAAGCAGAAGTGGCACCTTGAAGCAGAAAGAGCACATTTAGGTGCTGAATTGATGTGAGTGTGCTGGTGGGTGGTTTTGTTACTGGGAACACAAAGGAGGAGAGTCTAGGACATTACAGAGGCACGTAAAAGCAGCAGGGCGGCCCAGATACCTGCACCTAATAAGCTTAGCTCAAACATCTGCATCCCACTGCACACTGCATTTGCCTGTTTCCTAAAATGATCAGTTTGGATTTTTCCCTTATCATTGCTCTTACTTGATGAATCCACTTGATGAATCCACCCATCACAAGTCTAGCAGCAACCAAATGCTTCACTCAGTGCCGTGTCATTTTGCTGTGGACGCACACCCAGGACCTCCTTAGTTTTTTTTTATTTTTCTTTTATCTACTCATCGCTTTTTTCTCCAATTGCCTGAACATTTCCAATGGGACAAAACTTTATAGTTATTATGTTCTAAAGGGACCAAGAATTAATCAGAATATAGGTACTTCTGTCTTCTTGGGACATGTTCTGTAAAAAATACTAACAATTGCATTTCGTGACCCAGCTAGTGTATAAATGTATTAGTACTATATTTTAAATCATTTTCTCTGACCCAACAGTTCATTTTTTTTTTTTTTTTGCTTCTGAGTTTAGAAGAATTTAAAACAGTTTCATAAGCCCCTGAAAGTATCGTGGACCTTTTTCAGGTATCTGGGGTATGAATTACAGAGATAAACACAAAATTCAATGTAATAGCCCCATTGAAGAACTGTCAGAAAAGTGGTGCATTCTTCTATATGATCACCCAGAGCATTCCACGAGTCCCGCCTCTGTGTGGTTTCCCTGCTCTCTGCCGAGGAATTCGCTTATACAGCTCTGTCTGTCATTTGTAATGCTGTCTGCAAGGACAACCGTTGGATGTACCAGTAACTGCAAGGGATTAAGCGTTTCAGATTATTATATATTGGCAAGCTCTAAACTTTGACACAACTTCATTGATAATGGCCTCTAGTTGTGTTGTATCTTTAACAATGTTGAAAGTGATTTCACCTATTTTCTAAAAGTGAGAGAAAAATACATACATTTTAATAAGGAACAGTTCATATAGTTTAAATCACTCAAACCCAGTCCTTTGGAAGGTGATTTTCCAAACTCCTATTGTGGGATCCTCACTAATGTTCCGTGTGACTTGTCACCCCTCTATGCTCCCGCGGCTCCCAAGGCAGAGCCGGACTGCCCGTTGTCCCTCCCGCCCTGCCCCCTGTCGCTCCCCATGGTCGTGCATTGTCACTGTGCCTCTGGCCCCCTCTGTGGCACATGTGACCCATGGACGCTACAGAAAAGACCTTGAGTTCTTGCCAGATGGCCAGCTTCATGGGGATGGGAGCCTCGTCTGTCCTGCTGGGGGCTCAGGAGGTGCCTGCACAGATGTGCTGAAGGTATAAAAGCACATGGTCAGTGAAAGAACAGAACCAACCAATGACGTTGCTGACTTATTCCAGGACAGATCAACCTAGTGGGGATTTTGCCCAGCTGTAAAGATACCCTCAGTGGCCAGCCATGTGCAGAGCCCCAGGCGGGCAAAGGAAGCCTGCGGGGAAGGACAGGTTCCTGCCTGGATCCCTGCTGCTGGTCCCCATGCTCTGAGCGATCCCAGCCCTGATGGGCCCTGGGTGCCCTGCGGAGGGCTCTGCTCTCCAGCCGCGAGGACTCTTTCAAACCAATGGAGTGAGATGTGTAAAAATTCAACTTCCCTTCAAATGGGCAAATATTGTCAGACTCTTTAGTGTTTTGTCCCATTCGGTCTTTTTTCACCCTGTCTGGAGGAAGGCATCAATCTAGTGGTGAAGACGGACCGAGCCCAGGTTGAGTTAGATGTGGTGGCCTGTTTTTGTTTCTCCCTATGACGGCTTGTCATTTGTGTAAGAATTGGTTTTTGGCTTTTGACATGAAAGAAACAAACCTTAACAATTTTCAGAATCATGGTGAGGAATCCGTGGTCTTCCCTGGGCTGTGTGTTGGGCTCCAGGGCCTCTGCCTAACGTCCTGGAGCTCCTGGCGAGCCGCTTCCCTCCTGGGCTCTGGCCCTCCCTGGACCCTGACCCAGGGAGCCGCTGCCTGTGCAGAGGAAAGGCCCGTCGCCATTCCATTTCCCCTTATCTATTTCCAGGGCCTGGACTTTGCCGGATTCACTGCACACATGTTCATTGGGATTTGCCTTGTTCTCCTGGTCTCCTTTCCACTCCTCAGACTCCTTTACTGGAACAGAAAGCTTTATAACAAGGAACCCAGTGAGATTGTTGGTGAGTACAGGTGCCTCCTCATGTAAGCTCAGATTTCATTACCATAATATTGTTTGTTTACCAGGGGAAGTTCTTATCAGGAAGTACCTGTCATGGGTTGCTGGATGCTCAGTATCAGTGACTCTCCACGTCTGCCTCCTAGTATACACTGTGTTTTCAGGGCTGCTGTCATGAGCTGTGCCTCTTCGGTTTTCTGTGAAGTGTACTGTGCTAAAATGTGGGAAGTTATGGCCACCATGTACAACTCACATGTCATAACCTCCTAAAGCCATGTGTGTATGGCACAAATACACTAACATAGACGGTAGTGCTTTAATAGTGTATCATAGCTTGAGTGCTAAATATGACTGCAAATACAGCAACATAACCCAGCACAGGAGGTGATGTGCCCTGTCAATCAAGAGCACATGCTAGGCTGGGCGCGGCGGCTCATGCCCGTAATCCCAGCACTTTGGGAGGCCGAGCGGGTCGGATCACCTGAATCAGGTCAGGAGTTTGAGTCCAGCCTGGCCAACATGGTGAAACCCGGTCTGTACTAAAAATATAGAAATTAGCTCGGCATGGTGGCACACGCCTGTAATCCCAGCTACTCGGGAGGCTGAGGCAGGAGAATTGCTTGAACCCGGGAGATGGAGGTTGCAGTGAGCCGAGATCGTGCCACTGCACTCCAACCTGGGTGACAGAGTGAGACTCAGTCTCAAAAACAAACGAACAAACAAACAGCAGATGCTGAGCACCAGCCAGCACACCAGCCAGCAGGATGAGGGCTTAGGGCCATCTTATCGTTTTGCACTTTCATCACTTAAACACTTCAGTAGATGCTTTACTGAGGTTGTTACTGACTAGAATGTATTAGGAACAATAGATTATTTGGGGAACAGCCAGCCTTTCCTTGCTGAGCTCCCGAATGTGGATGCCGTGCAGGTTGCCTGGGTAACAGGGGCATCAGGCGACCAGAGCTCGGCAGATGCAGGCGCTCTTCTTCCTCCTCAGGGGTTTTTACAGCTCAGGGGTTGTATGTTGATCTCTCTCAGCCTTGGTGATTCCGCGGGCCTGTGTTTTACAGGATCTCAGTTTGTCTTTGTTCTGGATAAGAGAGCCAGATTCCATTTCCACACGGATGGCTGGAGGCCGTGACATGGTCCTGCCTTACTCCAGTTCCTCTGATGCTGACTGTCCAAGACAGATTTGTGTGACTTTCATGTTATTCAGAATTTGAGTGTTTAAAAAATTTAATGCCGGGCACGGTGGCTCAAGCCTGTAATCGCAGCACTGTGGGAGGCCGAGACGGGCGGATCACGAGGTCAGGAGATTGAGACCATCCTGGCTAACACAGTGGAACCCCGTCTCTACTAAAAATACAAAAACTAGCCGGGCGAGGTGGCGGGCGCCTGTAGTCCCAGCTACTCAGGAGGCTGAGGCAGGAGAATGGCGTAAACCCGTGAGGCGGAGCTTGCAGTGAGCTGAGATCTGGCCACTGCACTCCAGCTCGGGCGACAGAGCGAGACTCCGTCTCAAAAAAAAAAAAAAAAATCTCATTAAGAAAATATTGTTTCGTGTGCCTCCATCTGACAAAACGAGATTGTTCTTGGAAATGTCTATCATCTTACCTGGGGCCGGGACCTAGTTCAACCCGTGACAACTAGCTAGAGGTGTTTAGAATGTTTTATAATCAACTAATATATGCACAGTAAGATAAATTAATATATAGGTTTCATTTTCTGATGAAAATGTTAGAACCAAGGGAGAGCAAAGGAGACTGTGATTGTGATGGATAATTGTCCTGTCTCTGGGAGCTTGTGTGTGCACAGCTGTGCCTTCGTGGAGAGCTCAGCTGTCATCCTGCCCAATTATGCCAGCCTCTCCCAGCCTCCCTGGTGATCACAGTGTCTAATCTTGAGAAGAATTTGGGATACACAGATTTAGATACATAGAAAATAAATCTCTGTAATCAATTCCTCACCATTCCTGAGTAAGGAACAGAGACAAGCTTCAAGGGAAGTGGGGAGGGATGGTGGGAAGTGCGCACACCTGGTGAAGCTGGAACCCTCCGGCCGTGCTAAGACCGGCAGTGCAGAGTGGGGTGATTGCTCTGTGCCACTGTTGGGCCTAGAGGGCTCCAAATTTGGAGTCCTTGGTAAAACTGCAGATTCCTAAGCCCCGCTCAACAGATCTGAGTTTAGCAGGCCTGTGGTAGTGTACAGAGCAGTGTCAGAACAGGCTTGGTTATGTTGCAGGGAAAAAGGAACCCTGAAATCTCAGTGACTTCCAGAACTGTGTTTTCTTCCTCGTGTTGGCTTTGTACCCCTCGCCTCCTCCCCAGTGGCCTGGCAGGGGCCCCAGTCATCATCTGTTCTTAGAGTCCTGAGCGGCTGGCCTTGAAGGCAGAGAATATCATGGGCCCACTCTGCCATCGAGTGACACAGGCAGGCTCCACCCAGTCACAAGGGACCAGACCAGGCCAGCCTACCAGGTGCTCAGAATGGGAGAGAGCATGACGTACATGGCGAAAGGAACAGTAATCACCGGAGCCTGTCCCTCTGATCACCAGATATTCAGCTCCTGCTGCTGCTTGCTAAAACTTTGTTAGCATTTTGTATTTGTGTACATCAGGGATCTTGATGTGGTTTCCCGTTTTGTAATGTCTTTTTTTGTTGTCCTCATAGGCGGAATACAGAAATACTTCGTCATCTTCAAAGTTTTGGAAGAATTTCTGTAGAATTGCTATTACTTTTTTCTTAAATGTTTATTTGGACATTTATAGGCCTGGATGTTTTTGTGGGAAGGTTTTTAACTACAAATTCAAATCCCTTAATACACATGTAGGGATGGCTGTTCAAGTAATCTGTTTCTCCCTGAGTGATTCTGGTAGTTGGGGTCTTTCGAGGAATTTGTCCATTTAATCTAAGTTGTCGAATGTATTGTTATAAAATTGTTCATAATATTCTTTCATTTTCCTTTTAAGGGCTATCAAATTTTTGATAATGTCATATCTCTCATCTCTGATGTTGTAGTTTGTCTTCTCTCTCTCGTTTTGGTTGGTTTATCAATTTTATTGATCTCAAAGAACCAGCTTTTGATTATAAAGATTTTTCTCTACAGTTTTTTTCTCTTTTAATAATGTCTATTGTGCTCTTTATTATATTTTTTCTGCTTACTTTTGGGCTTATTTTTCTTTCACTAGTTTCTAAAAGTAGAGGCTAAGGTTATTGATTTCATGTGCCTCTTATTTTCTATTATAGGCATTTAGTGCTCTAAATTTCCTTCTAAGTATTACTTTAGTGACCTCTCACTAATTTATTAAATATTTCATTTTAATTCAGTTCAAATTATCTTTCTTTTTTTTTTTTTTTTTGAGACGGAGTCTCGCTCTGTCGCCCAGGCTGGAGTGCAGTGGCCGGATCTTGGCTCACTTCAAGCTCCACCTCCCGGGTTTACGCCATTCTCCTGCCTCAGCCTCCCAAGTAGCTGGGACTACAGGTGCCCGCCACCTCGCCTGGCTAGTTTTTTTGTATTTTTTAGTAGTGACGGGGTTTCACCGTTTTAGCCAGGATGGTCTCGATCTCCTGACCTCGTGTTCCGCCCGTCTCGGCCTCCCAAAGTGCTGGAATTACAGACTTGAGCCACCGTGCCTGGACCAAATTATCTTGTAATTCATCTTTTTATTTTTTCTTTGATCGTTGGATAATTTAGATGGTTTATTTACCTTCCAAGTATTTGGGAAAGTTTTTGCAGTTACCTAATTTAGTTCCAGTATAGTAAGAGAATGCATTTCATAAATCTTGAATCCTTTAGAATTTACTGAGACGTGTATAGCTATAGAATGTGATCTATCTTTGTAACCGTTCTGTGTGTACTAGAAATGAAAATGTATTCTGCTCTTGTTGGGAGGGATGTTCAATAATGTCAATTATGTAGCTTAAGTCAGATTGGCTGATAATGTTATTCAGGTATTCTATATCCCTGCTGATTTTCTATCTACTTGTTTTATTAATTATTGAGAGATGGATACAGATGTGTCTAAGGGCGATTATAGATTTATTTATTTCTCTTTGTAATTCTATCATTTTGCTTTATGCATTTTAAAAGTTTACTATTAGGGCACATAAATATTTAGGATTGTTCTTTCATCTTGATGAATTAACACCTTTATTATTATAAAAACAATCTTCGTGATCCATGTTAATATTCTTTGCTCTGAAATATACTTTGTTGTTGATATAACAATTTCATTTTTCTCTTACTAGTGTTAGTGTGGTATATCTTTTTCCATCTTTTTACTTTTAACTTATGTATGTCTTTAAAGTACAGTTCTTGTAAGCAGCATGTATTTACATCTTGCTTTTTAATCTACTCTGATAGTCTGTCTCTTAGACATTTATAATGTGCTGAGTGATGTGATTGAATTTAAGTGTAACATGATCTTATTGTTTTATATTTGTGCTTCTTTATTACTATTCTCTTCATTTATGCCTTCTTTTGAATTAATTATTTAAATATATTCTATATTTTCTCCTCTTTTGGTTGTTACTTTTTTGGGCTTTAATTCTGTTTTATGATTTTAGTGACTATTATATCACTAACTTTAAGCGATATTATACTACCCAGCATACAGTAGATGAACTTAACACTAGTATAGTTCCATTTCTCTCTTTCTGGCCTAGGCTGCTTCTCCTGAGATTCCTAGCTCTGAGCTCACTACTCTAGGCTTCCCTGGAAGCCATCACCTCCTGTGTGAGACCGCATCCCACACGGCACTTTCTTTGCCTGTTTGAAACACGTATGTGGCCACTGTTAAGTAATACCATCAGAAGTTGGTTGAGAAGCTCAGAAAGATGGAGGCTGATAGAGAGGTAAGAGATGGGATATCTGACAATGGCTCCTAGTAAGAGGCTAGAGTGGCAGAAACAAAGAGTTGAAACTTATATGGCAGAATCAGCACAATGGTGCTGGTCATTTGGGGTTTTGAGTCTTCTTCTCTGAAGATCTTTGACATCTTTAGCTCTATTCTGGAGGCCACAGGGAACTACTGGATATTTGAAAGGAGGAATTTATCTATCTGTCATCTATTTATCTATCTGTAATCTGTCATCTAATCTAGGAAATTATAGATCTAGGAAGATAATAGCTAGATATCAGTTATCTTCCTATCATCTAGGAAGGTGATAGATTTATTTTATTTTATTATTTTAATCCATTTTTTAAAATTTTTATTTTTATTTTATTTTTTAATTACACTTTAAGTTCTGTGATACATGTGCAGAACATGCAAGTGTGTTACATAGATATACATGTGCCATGGTGGTTTGCTGTACCCATCAACCTGTCATCGACGTTAGGTATTTCTCCGAATGCTCCTAGTGCTATCCCTCCCCTAGTCTCCCACCCACTGACAAGCCCCGGTATGTGATGTTTCCCTCCCTGTGTCCGTGTGTTCTCATTGTTCAACTCCCTCTTATGAGTGAGAACATACGGTGTTTGGTTTTCTGTTCCTGTGTTAGTTTGCTGAGAATGCTGATTTCCACCTTCATCCACGTCCCTGGACATGAACTCATACTTTTCTATGGCTGGATAGGATTCCATGGTGTATGTGCCACATTTTCTTTATCCAGTCTGTCATTGATGCGCATTTGGGTTGGTTCCAAGTCTTTGCTCTTGTGAACAGTGCTGCAGTCAACATACGTGTGCATGTGTCTTTATAGTAGAATGATTTATAATCCTTTGGGTATATACCCAGTAATGGGATTGCCGGGTCAAATGGTATTTCTAGT
>NW_012115278.1:3685630-3690958 GCF_000951035.1 Colobus angolensis palliatus | reverse complement strand
AGCCAGGATGGTCTCGATCTCCTGACCTCGTGATCCACCCGTCTCGGCCTCCCAAAGTGCTGGGATTACAGGCTTGAGCCACTGCGCCTGGCCATCCATTTTTCTTTTTTTGAGATGGATCCTTGCTCTGTTGTGCCCAGGCTGGAGTGGAGTGGTACAATCTTGGCTCACTGAAACCTCCACCTCCTGGGTTCAAGCAATTCTCCCACCTCAGTCTCCCAAGTAGCTGAGATTACTGGCGCCTGCCACCATGCCCAGTAATTTTTTTGTATTTTTAGTAGAGAAGGGGTTTCACCATATTGGCCAGGCTGATCTTGAACTCTCAACCTCAGGTGATCCACTTGCCTTGGCCTCCCAAAGTGCTAGGATTAAAGGCCTGAGATAGATAGATAGAACAAGTGGTGTTTTATGATTAACCAGGGGCAGATTGGTAGGAAGTGGCTGTAGTTAAAGGTTACTGGCCGGGCGCGGTGGCTCAAGCCTGTAATCCCAGCACTTTGGGAGGCCGAGACGGGCGGATCACGAGGTCAGGAGATCGAGACCATCCTGGCTAACACTGTGAAACCCTGTCTCTACTAAAAAATACAAAAAACTAGCCGGGCGAGGTGGTGGGCGCCTGTAGTCCCAGCTACCCGGGAGGCTGAGGCAGGAGAATGGCGTGAACCTGGGAGGCGGAGCTTGCAGTGAGCTGAGGTAAGGCCACTGCACTCCAGCCCGGGCGACAGAGCGAGATTCCATCTCAAAAAAAAAAAAAAAAAAGGTTACTAAGGAACAGTAAGAATTAAGAAATGTGAGAGGGTGAGGCCTGGACAAGCAGGTAACCTAGGACAGGAAGAAGCAGACGAGACAAGAGCTGTTCCAGCATATCCTGGGCTGCTCCTGAGGCTCACACTGCCCTGGCATATGTTTATTTATGATGTATCTTATATCTCTTTCCAGTTTTGGAAGGCCATCTTGTAACTTACCAATTAAATTTTATCCTTTAGCATCAAACACAGATCTGACACCTGTGACACAATAATGTTAATGTGGAAATATAAAAGAGAATGACATTGACAAGACCAGGATGACATTTCAGTCTTGTGTTCCTGGAAGAACAATTGCATTATATAAAAAAGAAGGTAAGGGTAGGAGAGAGACTTTATGGGAGGAAGATAAGGTGTTCAGCTATGAGTTTGCAGCACGGGGTTCAGAGGGAAATACTGGTAGCCAGCTGGGTCTATGGTCTTGGACCTCGGCAGAGTAGACAGGGTGGGGAAATGAAGAGGAGGTGCAGAGGAAGCCTGGGAACTGATACGTGGACAGGTTTTGGTAAACTGAGTTCTGGGTGAATGGAGTGAGCTCCCTTCTCCTGGGCAAAATCCCTCCCTACTAAATTCCTTCATAATTTGTGTATTACATTCCACAACGAGGAATACAAAAGCGTATTACCTGAGTATTAATGCGTGGGTTGATCTGAGTAGAGCAGCACATCCTTTTTGGTTTGATGGGTTAGAAGGCAGGTAGGTGCTGGGTGCACACTGAAGTGGCTGAGGCTCCCCTGGAGAGTAAGCACCTGCAGTAGTTGCGTAGGGACTGGAAGGCCGGCTCCACCAACACAGCCTTGGTTCCCAGGCTCTGCTTCTCCAAACATCAAGGCGTGGAGAGACTTCCAGCCTGCACCCAGCAGCTGGCACCAGAGATGAACCATGCAGAGGTGTGAGCCTTTTAAAGCTGATGAGCTGCTTCAGAAAGTGGCCCTTCACCGCAATGCCTTTAGAGAACGGCTGGAAAGTCTCTGGTACTTTGTGGACGGGCTTTTAGCAAGATTTAGAGCACCGGGTGAAATACTGGCTCTGTCTGAACTTACACTGGAGACCTTCCACAGATGGTGTTTTTGTGTTCAGTGTTTCAGAGAGCGAGTTCATTAGTTTTTTCCTTCACTTCCTCTTCCCCTTTCTTTTTGTGTTATCATAGCCTCGTAGGTGGTTTAACGAAGTGTGAGACTTTTCAAGAGGAGATGATGGATCTGTTTCTCTGAAGAGGCCTGTGAATTATACCCAAGTTCCTTTTATTTTAGTAAAGCTACAAAGCATCGATATGTGCTGAATGAAAACATATTATGTATCTTAGTTCTAAAGGTTTCATCCTGGTAGGGCTGAAGCTTTAGAGAAAGCCGTGTGCTAACTGAAATAGTCTGGTGCTCCCAGGCTCTGCGCGTTCTCTCTGAGTCTCGGCATGCTTCGTTTCCAGACTGCCTCCCTCTGCCTAACTCATCTTTGTTGTTGCAGTAGGTCTGCCGTGCTGTGGGTGAGGAGCACTCGCGTACTGAGCAGAAGGAGCTGAAAGGTGGCATTTTCCCTTTCCACCGAACCCACCATGTCCGTGCTGCTTCCCGGTCTTCGGGTGATCGCCTTGACTCTGCCCCGAGCTGCCCTTCCGGTGCCCCAGCGCTTGCTTGAAACGCTTTGTCTTTTCATCTTGAATTTGTGTGATAGGTGGCGTGGGGCATTGCACGTAAGGGGTGGTTCATGAAAATATTGTCCTTTCTTATATTCTTTTAATGGATATTTCAAGAAACATATGTCATGTTTTTAACAGTAAAATAGAGGTTAAATGTAGGTTTTCATGAAATATTTGAATATCTTAAGAGGCCATGAACTGACACATCATTTCTCTCTACTCTATCAGAAAGTGTCTGAATTCAGTGATGGGTGAAAATTCTGCTCATTCTGTAGATTTCAGCATTTCATCAGGTCATCTACCTCTCTCTTGCCTGTGTTAGAGGCTTAGTGGGGCCTGGTTGGAGGGCGCCTCCCTGTCTTCTGCCGCTTACCAAATGCCCTGCTGGAGAGCCCTGAGCACCTCCTCCTGAGAATTACACTTGTGTTTTCAGTTGTCACTAGATCTGCTCCTGAAACCCCCTCAAGGATTGGGCAATGTCTAGATTTTGGCTGGAAGCAGATCCGAAATACTTCCTGCAAGAAGGGGAAAAGGTTGTCGGGTGCTAGCTTTG
Source organism: Colobus angolensis palliatus (assembly GCF_000951035.1). NCBI lineage: Eukaryota > Metazoa > Chordata > Mammalia > Primates > Cercopithecidae > Colobus > Colobus angolensis. The sequence continues at coordinate 3,687,963 of NW_012115278.1, read as the reverse complement.
ATGTGTTTGTTCAAGAACGGAATTTATTCTTCACGGAAAGGGTTGAAATTGCCTTACTTTGCTTTTGTGATAATTTTTACATGTCAGCTTTGTCATCTGGGCTGCATTGCAATAGCTTGGGTGCTCAGAAGCTCTGGGTGACCCTGGGCTACCTGCACATCTCGAGCGTGTGTCTGCTCCGTCAGGCCTCGGCTGTGTGGGGAACAGAGGAGGGCGTTGCTGATGTCTGAGGTCGTGGGAGACTCAAGCTTCCCTTTTCTTTCTCTGCAGAACTGAAGCACGAGATTCACGTCTGGCGCCTGACCGCTCAGCGCATCAGCCCGGCCAGCCGCGAGGAGACTGCCGTGCGCCGCCTGCTGCTGGGGAAGGTGCTGGCCCTGGAGCACCTGCTCGCCCGGAGGCTGCACACCTTCCACAGGTACCGGGCGGGGTGCTGCTCAGACTGTGCCGGTGTGCAGCAGCACGTTCCATGGCCCTACAAAACAGCGACACCAGCTGTATGCTAATACGTGATTATTAGGTGACACCCACTGTGCTAAGCCTCTTATGGTGCATTTTATCTAACCCTCACTGAGCTCTGCAGGGGGTACACAGCCGAGTTCAAGGACAAAAAACAAACAAACAAACAAAAAACAAAACCAAACCAGAGGCTCAGAGTTTGAGCAGCGTGCCCAGGGTCGTGCAGCTTGGAAGGAGTGGCGCTGGGGGTGGAGCTCACACTCTCCACCACTGGGCTGTCCCATCTCTCCACGTTGTGATTGTTGCACGACAAAAACAAAAAACCATTAATGCAAAGACTAATCGGACAAAATATTCTGCCAGTAGTTGATTTTCAGGCACCCGAAAGAATATGAAAGCCCCCCTCAGTTTGTTTCCTGGCGTTCGTTGTTAATCGAAGCTGGGACTTAAAGGGTAACCATGAATTGGTGTTTTCTGTCCTTGCTGTGACGTGGTGCTGAGTTCCAAGCAGTCTTTGTTCTGGAAGCTCAGACAGAAGAAGCGGGAGCCTGGTGACCCCCCAAGGGATGCCGAAGCAGAAGCGTCCCCACAGCTGAGCTGCGAGTGGGTGGAGGTGTCCATCTAGGCGAGGGGAAATGTGAACCCTTATGAACAAAGTCTAGAATGGTCTTGCATGTTGCCATTCGCTGAGCCCTGAGGGGTCGCCCTGCATGGGTGTCTCAGGGTCTGGCTGTTGGTGGGAGGATTCCCAGGCAGTCTCACGGAGTCCCACACAATCCCGGGAGGAAGTGCTGGCTCTGTAGTGTTGGCTCCATCCCCGGCCCAGGACCCACCTCACCCAGCAGTGCTGGAGCAGCAGGACCAGTGTCCTCAGGCCACAGGGAGGCCCTGAGTTGCAGGCTGGGGAAGAAATGACCACCTTTGGCAGCAGGCGCAGATCTTAAAGGAAGACACTTCGTAAGTTAGAGGTAGAATAAATTGTCCTGGTGTTGGGTGTTAAAGACACACTTAGTGCATCTCAGGTTACAAACATGAGGAAACGTGGGCTCCGGGGCGTACCACGTTCCCATCAGCTCATCTGGTGTTAGTCACACATGGGGAAACCGAGACCTGGGGAGGGCGTGGCTTCCCAAGGCTACACAGTTGCTGAGAAGCAGATTACCATGAGGGTGCCCTAAGGCAAGTTTGGGCTCTGCAGGTTTTATTTTTTTGAGACGGAGTTTAGCTCTTCTTGCCCAGGCTGGAGTGCAGTGGCACGATCTCGGCTCACCGCAGCCTCTGCCTCCTTTACCTCCTGGGTTCAAGCAGTTCTCCTGCCTCAGCCTCCCAAGTAGCTGGGATTACAGACATGTGCCAACCCGCCTGGCTGACTTTGTGTTTTTAGTAGAGACGGGGTTTCTCCATGTTGGTCAGGCTGGTCTCAAATTCCCGACCTCAGGTGATCCGCCCGCCTTGGTCTCCCAAAGTACTGGGATTATAGGTGTGAGTCGCCATGCCCGCCTGCAGGTCTTATTTTTACATCATTTTCTTTTTAAAAATTGTCCTCAGAATCATTCGACTGTGTCTGCTGTGATTCTTTACGGCCCGGACTGGCTGTGAGGTCAGCCTCCTTTGATACTAAAACTGCATTCTTCATTGTGCAGTCCCTTTTCCCTAATTGGTGTAGGAGGAAGTCAGCCAGGAGGGCGGGCTGAGTCAGAAACATGGAAAAGGAGAGGCAAGTGGGAGCCACTAAAGGGGCTGAAACAGGCGGGAGGAGACCACCCCGGCAGGAGCCGCACACACAGAAGAGCCTTCAAAGCCGATCTTCCCCAACCGCTGACCTCAAGCGATCCTCCCCTCAGCCCAACCGCCGACCTCAAGCGATCCTCCCC
>NW_012115278.1:3656964-3685130 GCF_000951035.1 Colobus angolensis palliatus | reverse complement strand
CGATCCTCCCCCTCAGCCCAACCGCCGACCTCAAGCGATCCTCCCCTCAGCCCAACCGCCGACCTCAAGCGATCCTCCCCCTCAGCCCAACCGCCGACCTCAAGCGATCCTCCCCCTCAGCCCAACCGCCGACCTCAAGCGATCCTCCCCCTCAGCCTCCCAAAGTCCTCGGATTTCAGGCGTGGAATTGATCACTGATTGATGAAAATCAACGTTAAAGCAAGTGACATTTCTTTTACCATGTTTTTCTTTGGTTGGTTGTAAGAGCTGTACAGGTTCAGTGCCCTCATCTTGGAAACAGAGATTTGGGAACGTAGAAGTGCACGGAAAGAGGACAGTCAAGAGGCTGACGGTCGCTGCCCTTGTCCGTGTGCTGACGCGGGGTTTTCATGAAGCGTCCCGTGCGCAAGCTGTCCCACACACCTCCTCACACACACCTCTTTCGTCATTCAGGCCATTATATGTATTTTTTTTGGGAAAATATAGAGTGAGCACCCTTTCCAGCCAACCAGTGAAGCCCCACTGGCCCCCCATGACTAGTCCTGCCAGGCTCCATGTCGCAGACAGCGTCCAGGCACGAAGTGCTGGGGGCTGCCGCTCCACGATCTCACCGCACAGCGTGACCAGGGAAGTAATGAGTCTCTTCTTTTCTCTTTTAGACAGATCTCACAGGAGGACAAAAATTGGGAGACCAATATCCAGGAACTCCAAAAAAAGGTACCCAGCTTTCTTTTTTCAGGGATTTCAATTCACTTCTCCAAGAAGAGAGTGAGTGATGCCTTTCCTTTCCCTCACATGACTGAGTGCCATTTGTCTTTTTATTTCTGTGGTTGTACACAAGACACTGCAATTGATGTGTTTGAGTGAATGGGGAGAAATGTTTTCCGGACACAGCAGGCTGATTTTGTCAGGACGTGGAAAGCGAACATCTTCGTAGGGCCTTTCCCTTTCCCTGCCCGTTGCAGGGCCCGCCCTCTCAGCGGGTGTCCCTGACCAGCAGCCCTCTCCTGGCCCTGAAGGGCAGGCCCGAGTTCACACTTTGCAGAGGGGAGGCTGGCGAGGCGTGCTGCGTGAAGTGGAGCAGCTTTAGGGACGGACATAGGATGCGTGAGTGTCCTGCTGACGGCTCCGACTTCTTGGGGCAGAGCTTTGTTTTTTTTCTCTTTTGGCTCTTTCTCAGCCCATTTATGAACACAGAGGCCCCTTCCCAGTCGAGAGAGCTCTGCTCAGGATCTGCTGGGAGTCATTTGCATCTCAGTGACATTTCAGATCTGTGTGGTTTGTCTTCTAGGGAGAGACTGAATACCCACTCTAATTGTGACGGGCACACTCTACATGCGAGTCAGGTGTTTCCTAACGGGGCTTCAGCACACCTCACGTCTCTCGTGTTTATTTTCCACAAAGATGTTGGGTGCGATCTGATGAGGTGCCTCAGTGCCTTCACACTCTGTCCTTTGTAGATGGTCAGGGTTAGAAAAGAGAGGTGTAGCTGTGATTCTCTTGCGGGCCCCAGGTTCATACAGATGATGCCTGCTTTGCTAGACGGTGGTGTTTCAGTCATGAGCTGGAGAAGAACTGTGCGCCTCTCTGTGCACCTGGACGAGGACTACGGTGAGATGAAATGGAGAGGGAAGGCTTGGCATCCCTGTATCACATCTAAGAATTCGTACAGAAGTGACTGTAGGGGTGTGTGTGTGTGTGTGTGTGCGTGTGCGTGTGCGTGTGCGTACGCGCCGTGGAATACTATCAGCCATAGAAAGGAATGAACCAATGGCATTCACAGCAACCTGGATGGACTTGGAGACCAGTGAAGTAACTCCGGAATGGAAAACCAAGCATCGTATGTTCTCACTTATAAGTGGGAGCCAAGCTACGAGGACACAAAGGCATAAGAATGATATAATAGACTCTGGGTGCTTGGGGGGAGGGTGGGAGTGGGGCGAGGGATAAGACTACACATTGGGTACCGTGTACACTGCTCAGGCGATGGGAGCACCAGAAATCTCAGAAATCACCACTAAAGAACTTATCCATATAATCAAACACCACCTGTCTTCCCAAAACCTATTGAAATAAAAAAAAAAAAGAAAAAAAGAAATGACCTCAGGTATCTAGAAGGAGCGAATGTGAATGCCACCCCCAAACCCCTCCACTTCCGTGAGCTGCAGGATGCTGGAATGCTCTTGGACCTGCCTGCTCCTCCACCTCTGATTTTCGCACTGGCCGTGGCAATAGCCACTTTCTGTGGTTGCTGCGACCTCAGGGAAGGTTTGCAGTGCCTCCCTTCACGCCTGGTGAGAACCCGCATCACTCTCGTGTGAGCATTTCAAATCCTTTTCCTGCCATGCTCCTTTGGTCCTAATTCTTCAGCACAGAATCATGCAGGAAAATCAGCCTTCCCCAGAGGGGCGACGGGGAGGATGAGAAGGGGCTGGCCGAGCCATGAGCCTTTGCAGTGGGCAGAGAGGGGCAGATGCTCACCAGTGGCCTCACTGCACATGGAGGAGGGGCTGTGTCAGAGCTGTTGTGACACGGAAGGGCTTGCATATGTTTTCGATAGCAGCAGCTTTACCTATGTGACCAGAGGAAGCAAGAGAGAAAATCTCTCTGTAGTTCTAGCTCTACCTCTGTGTGTCTGTATCTATATGTCTGTATCTGGCCAAATCCAGATAACTGTAGATTGCTGTGATGACAGATGTCTAGATCTGCCTGCATCTACAAAGCTACAGACGTCAACATCGGTCATCATTGCTGTCTGCATCTATCCACCTAGACAGACTAGACAGATGGGTGGACAGGTGTGCTGGTGGGACCAGACTCAAGAAAGGATCCGATGCTTGCCAGGCACGGTGGCTCACACCTGTAATCCCAGCACTTTGGGAGGCAGAGGTGGGAGCATTGCTTGAGCCCAGGAGTTCAAGACCAGCCTGGGCAACATGGTGAAACCCTGTCTCTACTAAAAATACAAAAACTAGCTGGGCATGGTGGTGCACACCTGTAATCCCAGCTACTTGGGAGGCAGGCTGAGGTAGAAGGATCACCTGAGCCTGGGAGGCGGAGGTTGTGTTGAGCCGAGACTGTGCCACTGCACTCCAGCCTGGGTGACAGAGTGAGACTCTGTCTCCATGGAGACCTGGTTGACAGGGCAGGCCAACCAGATGCCCATCTGTGCACACATCCCTGCCCCGGCCCCTGCAGCCATGGCCTGTGGGGCACAGTACCCTTGGGGCCTTATAGGGAGAGCCCTGTCTTATGCTGACTCCTAGGTTGATGGAGGCCTTGCAGGGGATGAGATGCCTCAGGGCCTGCCCTTCCCCTGTGACTGGGCGGATCCCCGTGGGTGTCATCCCAGCGCTAAGAGTGCACCGCCTGTGTTCCAAGGGCGTCGTGCATGTCATGTCAAGAACATGGCCAGAGCCTTTTCTGGGAGTCACAGTTCCGTGAGAAGGCTCAGCCTCATTGCCCTGCCTGCATGCTTGGCATGGTAGGGAAAGGAACAGTGAAGACAGCGCTGCCACCACAGGTGCCTGTAGAAATGCCCGGTCATCCTCTGATACCTGCTGGCCACGTGTTTCATAACAGGGCTGTACTACTCTTGACATCTGCTGTGTTTATCTTTCATAAAGATTTTGAATGCAGTAATCCAGAATCTGTACGGTTTTCCTTGTAACACAGTACTTTGTCATTTTCTTTCAAGTTTGAGAGGTTACGTCTTTCGTCATCGTGAAATCTGTCATGATTCCAGTTGCGTAGGTTATGACGCCCTGCAGGAGTCAGAAGGTTGTGCAGAGAACGTGAGCTGTGGTTTCTCTCTTACAGCATAGGATATCCGATGGGATTCTGCTCGCCAAATGCCTGACCGTGTTGGGATTTGTTATCTTCATGTTTTTCCTCAATTCGTTTGTCCCTGGCATTCATCTTGATCTTGGTGAGTCTAATGTAGCTTTTGTTCATAGGCTTTGTCACATTCTGGATGGGAAGGTTTCAGAATCTGTTCCCAGACACTGACTTCACCTACGGGCAGCTGGGCTGGTGGGAGGCCAGAGACGTTTGAGATGGTGGGTGGGCAGCCTGCCCTGGGAAGAAGGGCGCCTTTCCTGTGGGAGGCCGGAGAGGTTTGAGATGGAGGGTGGGCAGCCTGCCTGGGAAGAAGGGTGCCTTTCCTTTTGGTTTCCTGGGCGGGAGGGAGGGAGAGATGCATCTCCAGCCCCTTAGACTCTGTGCCATGGGTCCTCGGCCCCTCCAGGGATGCCCATGAGGAGGAATATAGAGTGGGCACTGTTCTGTCTATTGTAGGTAATAACCACATCTTTACATGGTTCCCAGAAGAGACAGGGAGCCACATGGGCAAGGCCAGCGCTGCCCTCTGTGCCACCTGCTATGCCAGTTAGGTGACAGCCTATTCAGGAGTTTGGGAGAGCCCTGGCGAATGGTCAGCGCTCTGCAGGGCCCGCTTGCCTCGTCTGAGGGTGCGTCTGGCCCATGAAACTGTTCTCCCACCATCCACCGTTGGTTTCTCTTCTCCCACTTTCACCACACTCATGGCTCTCAGACCTCTCCACTTTCTCTAGCCTGTGTCATGGCCAGGACCTGTCCCCACCTGAGATGTGGCTCCCTCAGGAGGAGCTCACCACAGAGCTTGTCAACCCCTGGCCGCCTCCACCCTCCATAAACGTTCTCCACTCTCCTAGGTGTTTATCAGTTTCACAGTTATCTCCATTGCTGTCCTTATTGAAAACAAAACAAAACCCACCCACATGAAAGTGTAGGTTTATAAGAAGCATAAATTTGAGGTGGGGTCACAGTCTTTTCTTTTACCAAAGCTTTACCCATAGTTTTCCTTCAAAAGGGAGTTCTGCTAAGATGGTTAAAATATCCAACTTTTATCTTATTTTGTATAAAACCTTGATTCACTGTGAAAGTTGAAGAGTGCAGCTGTCGTAGAAAGCGAAGCCTCTTAATTGTGTAAAATAGACGGATAATGCCGCAAGCTTCAGTGATTCGCACCACATCTTTGCTTCTGGGGTTCCTGGAAACCATCAGAAATTCATGGGCCAGAAGTTGGTTTTCCTTTTCTCTTATGTAAAAAAGCCACATTTCTAGATTCTCACACAACACATGATGTACGTGCTTTTGACTGGAGTCCAGCTTTATGTTATGTATTCACAGCCCCTCAATTTCTTTCCCTTGATAATTTCAAATCCGACTTGCCAGGTGTCCTGGGCTTGGTTCAAGCTGGCAGGTATTATTTATCCACACCTGACAGCCAGTCTGCTTAGAATCCTGATGAGGTAATGATCCAAAGCTGGAGTGGTAACGAGATTGTGAATTTCAAATTGTATTTGGTGGATTACATCTAGAAATTGCTGCAGTGTAATTATTTTTCATTACACCTCTGGCCGAATGTAATTTTAACATTAGAAACCTAATGACTACAAGAATGTTAGGTAGTCACCACTGGTAATTAAACAAATTTTAAAAACTAGTGTTTTGTGGGCAGAGAGGTTCCATTAGGTGTTCACAGATAATTTTGCTCCTAATTTTATTTGAGAGTCTACTTTAGAAGAACATAGCAGGCATTTTAAAAACTAAAAAGATACAAGAGCTTGCATTCAATTTTATTAACATTTGGCAACAGTCCTTGTATAAAAAACAATACTTGAATACTTAAAGTCACATCTTTAACTATATGGACTTGAAAAATCTTGGTTACTATGAAACTTTTAGCCTGGAAGTCTATATTGTTTTACAAAATGTCTCATCTCCTTTTGTGTGGTGGTTACATCTGTGAATGATGGTCATGTTTATTTTCTGCTTTTAAATCCTGTTTTGTTTTTAGTTGGGGTTTGTGTTCAGGTGATTTTATCTGGAGATCCAGATATTTGCATATTCATCAAGATAGTTCAGGTTGACTAGGAGAAGAGTTTGATTGGCATATATTTTAATGGAATACAGTTTCCTTAGAATGATAAGAACTTTTCTGATAGAACAGGGGCAAAATGGATACAAGATCTTCCCGGGGCTTCAGCCAGTAGCAATGTGATCATTTGTCTTTGGTGAAGTTCTGTTTTCTTTTTAAGTTTTTTACACGTAACAGTGTTTTTCTGAAATATTTTTGAGACAGAGTCTCACTCTGTTGCTCAGGCTGGAGTGCAGTGGTGCAATCTCAGCTCAGTGCAGGCTCTGCCTCCTGAGCTCAAGCAATTCTCGTGCCTCAGCCTCCAAAGTAGCTGGGATTACAGGAATGTGCCACCACTCCCGGCTAATTTTTGTAGTTTTAGTAGAGCTGGAGTTTCACTGTGTTGGCCAGATGGGTCTCAAACTGCTGACCTCAGGTGATCCTCCCACCTCAGCCTCCCACAGTGCTGGGATTATAGGCATGAGCCACTACGCCCGGCCAGGAGTTCTGTTTTCAGCGTGTCCAATGTGATGTCATATAACATGGAGTGACGTCATATCACACGATGTGCGTGATGTGACACGTGACATCATCTAATACAGGACACACACTGTCCACTACGTGACATTATAACACAATGTAATTGCATGTAACACAGGGTGCTGTCGTGAAAAAATATGCGTCATGAAACAAAATGTGACATCAGATGACATTCCTTCATTTAGGAATCCTAAACTAGACACAGCATTGACTCTCTGTTTTTTTTTTTTTTTTTTTTTAATTATCATAGAGCAAAACTGACTTTTCCTTTGGATGTAGCGTTCTGTGGATTTTAACACATAAGTAGATTTATGTAACTGCCACTGCAGTCAGAGTACAGGACAGCTCCGTTACAGACCTTTCTCAGCTATTCTTTCGTGGCCGCCCTCCCCCGGTCCTGGCAAGGACTGATCTTCTCTCTATCACTATGGTTTTGTGTTTTTGGGGCTGTCGTGTACATGGAATCGGATCGTACGCCACCTTTCGAGACTGGCTTGTCTCACACAATGTAATGCCTTTGTGGTGCACCCAAGTTGCTGTGTGCATCAGTAGTTCATTGCATTTGGCTGGGCGTGGTGGCTCACGCCTGTAATCCCAGCACTTTGAAACGCCAAGGAGGGTGGACTGCTTGAGCCCAGGAGTTCGAGACCAGCCTGGGCAACATGGCAAAATCCTGTCTCTACAAAAAATACAAAAATTAGCTGGGCGTGGTGGTGTGCACCTGTAGTCCCAGCTACTTGGGAGGCTGAGGCAGGACGATTACTTGAGCCTGGGAGGTGGAGGTTGCAGTGAGCTGAGATCCCACCACTGCACTCCAGCCTCAATGACAGAGCCAGACCCTATCAGAAAAACAAAAACAAAAACAAACTCAAAAAACTACTCCAGACACTTCTGAGTACATGGTTTTCTGTGAACTTCAGTTTTTATTCTCTGCGTTGATTTCCTTCTCTTCAGTGGCACTGCTGTGTCATACGGTGGGTGTGGATTTTATTTTAAGAGAAACTGCCACCCCGTTTTCTAGTGAGGCCAACCCCTCTGCGTTCCCACAGCATGTGTGGGAGTTCCAGCCGCCTCGCACCCTGACTAGCACATGGAACAGTGAGAATCCCCCTGGAGTTCCACAGCACCTTATGCAAACCTTAAGTATATTCTCTTGATTTCTTTCCTCCTCTGTCTTCTGACCTCCCCCTTCCCAGCTAGACTCAAGGACCTGGTCTGTGTGCCTGCATTTCCCCTTCCTGGTGCCTGGTGCTAATGCCTGCTTCACTAATAGAAGCAAGGTGTAGGTTTAAAGGATGCATGAACAAACTTCTTGTTACTGCTCGCAGATTCCAACTTAACTATTGTGGGAATTTCCTATGTGGCTGACCCAGTCAGGGGCACAGCCTGAGGCAAAGGCTCACATGTGTGTTCTTTATCTAGGAGCTTAATCCCAGGGAAGAGGAGTGAGGGATGGGGGCCGGGCAGTGAGGAGAGCGAGCGCAGGCACCACTGCCCCAGCGTGCTGGCCTTTGTGACAGGCCACTGGAGCTCCATCCTGCAGGGCTGTCTGAGTGGAGGTACCAAGTGCATCTCAGGGCTGTCTGTGGGGTTGAGTAGAGCAAGAAGGAATGTTTACTGGCTGATGCGCATGGCCCATTGGTCTCAGCTCCTTCCCGTGGGATGCCAGAGTGCATGTGTCCAGCTGCATGTGCCGAGGCCATGCGACCACACCCACAGGGCAGCCCAGGCGGAGAAGGCATCAGGGCATGGGCTCCAGGGCAGACCTTCTGGGTGCATCTGTGTGAGGGTGGTCGGGCCACATGGAGATGGCTGTGGTGACAGACAGGAGAGCCGTGAGGGACCCAGGGGTGTGCAAGAGGTGGCACAATGGCAAAGAAGGGTGAGCAAGGGCCAGGGTCACAGTTCACACCCATCCGGCAAAGAGGTGGCTTCCGACGTGCAGGGACCATCACCTCACAGCACAGCAGGACCGAGCCCAGCCTGGGTGCCGGCTCCGCAGAGGTCGCAGTCCCTGCATGAGGCCCTTAGTGCCAGATGGGTTTTGTAGGGGCCGAGGGAGAGCTTTCCCCTTGGGCCTCTTGAGTTTCGCTGAAAAAACAGCTAACAGAAGGCAGAGTAATAGGAGAAAAGGCGTACACATCTATTTAACACGTGTCCACAAGAACCTTCAGAATGAAGACCCAAAGATACAGAAAACATTGACCGTGTTAATATTTAGGTTCAACCAAGTGTGGAGAGCCGTGTAGAAACGGGATTGGAGAAAAAGGTGTATGATTGGGTGCTGATAGACTGAGTGGGAACCCCAGCAGGGCCTGTCTGTCCAGAGTCTTCCTGGCCTCTCTGAGCAGCACTCCTTCCTTCTGGGTGTGGAGCAGGCCCCTCTCTGGAATGGGGGTCGTAGGACCTGCCGTCAAACAAGGCAGGCCAGTTTCTTCATGGCCTGTTTTCACACAGAAAGGCGGGGGGATAAAATGAGAATAACACTTTAGGTTTTATGGCTGGCTTTGGAGAAAAGAGTTCTGGTTTCTATGACCTGCCTTGGGAAAGAGGGATTCTAGTTTCTTTGGCAGCCTCGGGGGAGAATGGGACTGAGAGATGGGCCGGCAGGAGGAGGGCAGAGAAAACTTCTTCTGATGAAACAAAAACTTCAGCTGAATTACATTTAAAGGAGTTTAATTGAACAATGAATGATTTGCAAATCGGATAGCCCCCAGAATCACAGCAGATTTACTGTGGAAACTGCTCATCAAGGCTCTAATGAGACTAACAAGTCTAAGAGACTCCAGGGGTGCCTTTGGTCAGAACAAACTTATAGACAAAAAGGTAAAATGACGTATGGGAGTCAGAAGTGAGGTACAGAAACAGTGAGATTGGTTACAGCCCGGCGGTTGCCTTGTTTGAACACAGTTTGAACATTCAGCAGCCTATGAGTGGTTGAAGTATGGCCGTGGGGACTGGCCGACGCTCAGCCGTTGTTAGAGGTGCATACTATTAAGTTAGGCTTCCACTTTGTCTAACTGCTAAGCTAGGTTACGGTTCATCCACGAGGACTCAAATACAGAAGCCCAGAGTCCTTCTCAGGCCATCGTTAACTTTAACACTTCTGAGGCCTTCATTTTGGGGTATTGCTTTCTGAGCCCCAGAAGTTTCAAAATTCAGATGTTTTTGTGGTTTTAGAAAGATAATTCAGTGAGCATACTGAATTTCGGATATGATGTAACACACTCTGAGAGGTTCAGGGCCGCACCCTGTCACCCGAGCATGAGTTCTGCAGCGAAACACAATTATTTACACAAAATGGGACAAATAAAGACTGCAAACAACCTCATTCCTATTCAAGTCAGCTGTTTTTGAATTTTTTACATCAAAACATATAGAAAAAGTTTGCTTTTCTGAAATTAGGGTTTCAAGATTGTGGATAACTGATTATGAACCTATGAAAAGAATCAGCGAGGCAGGCTTGAAAATGTTATCTTTGGCCTTAAAATTTAGAGCCTTGATGAGCCGTTTCCTAGGCCTCCTCCTCTGATAATCAGTTCAGAATGCACCCCAGATTCTCTCATGACGTGTTTGATTAGATTTCAGTTCTGGAAAATTTTCCGTCATTATTCCCCTGATGATGATTTTGAAATTGCTGGTCTTCTCCGTGTCCCTTGGTGTCCCTCTGGTTGAGCAGTTTCATTGCTGTCTTTGTGAAAGTCTTTTTGGCTACAAATAAAGCAATCTATTGGATCTGTGTTAGGCAAAATACAGGATTATTAGAATAATAACAGGCTGACAGGCTCCAAGGACACTGGGCCCCTCAGGGGCAGGCTCAGGAAGGAGGAAGGGTCCAGATGGAGGGCGCCCACCGCCCCGGCCTCTGCAGTGCTCTGCACTCAGCCCCTCGCTTCTCTGCCACCGGTTAGTGCATCTTTTTTCTGCTTATGACCGAATAGTGGTTGCTTCATCACTTTCCCAGTTTATAGGACCTCGATTTCAGCCACACCAAGAGAAAAGGCTATTTTGAATACCCAGTTCCCAGGTGAAGAGGAGTCTGCTTGGCCTGGCTGGTTTCTTTCGTCTCCTAGCACAGGAAATTCTGAGCAGGCGGGCAGGCACAAGTGGTGAGACGTGGCCTGGGGTGGCTGAGACATACTTCTTAGAGGAGGTCGCTATGAGCTGGACAGACATTCCTAAGGCTTCCCGATATATATTCTATGCACTCTAGTTTCTAGTAAGATTCATGTCTTATATGAATAAACCATTCATATATCCATCCTCTCACTCATTCATGCGTTTGTATGACGCATGCGGGCAGTGGCCTCGGGGTTGGTTGGGGCTCGTGTGCTGAACATGAAAACCACACCACGGCTCTGCTAGGTCGTCTTCTCTAGAGGGGAGATGGATCTGTATTTATTCTACCAGGGACTCACGCAGCTGTCCAGAGGGTTCCTCTCGCCCGCTGCGCAAGGAGACCAGATTTATGGAGGCAGAGTTACTGCAGTAGGGAAGGAGTTTTACCCATTAGAGCTGGCTAAATGGAAGACGGGAGTTGTATTATTACTGAAATCAGCCTCTGATTCGGAGGCTCGGGTTTTTCAAGGACAATTTTGGGGAAGAATGGCAGGGAGGGTGGCTAGGCAATAGGCGCCTGCTGCCAGTTGGTCGAGGGTGTAAATCACAGGGTGTGGGAAATGGTTCTTCTGCACGCAGAAGCACTTCTGGGTAAGCCGCAGGAGCAGCTGGCCAGTCCAGATGGAGCCATCAGTCTCAGACATGCAAAAACCCTGAAAAGGTATCTCAAAAGGCCAGTCTTAGGCTCTACAATAGAGATGTTATCTGCAGGAGTAACTGGGGAAGTTGGTATCTTGTGACCTCCTGAATAATGGCTGGCGATCTTCTATGTCTACACTTCAGCAGAATTCAGTGTCTCCTATCCTCCTATCCTCGTGTTCTTTGATTAGCTTTACAAATGCAATTGAGTGTTGGGGAAGGGCTGATACCATTTAAGCTATAAACTAAATGTCTGCCAAAGTTAGCTTGCCTTAAGCCCGAGAATAGTTAAGGGCAGCTTGAAGGCTAAAGGCAAGGGGGGGTTGGATAGATCAGATCTCCCTCACTGTCGCACTTTTCTCCCTCACTGTCGTACTTTTCTCCCTCACTGTCGTACTTTTCTCACTGATACAATTTCTGCAAAGGTGGTTTCAGTCACATTACGGACAGCAAGGACCACACAGCTCGTGTAGACCCCAAGACCTTCAGAGCTGTGATGCAGAGACAGGCCAAGGGTACCAAATGGGGAAGCCCAAAATGATAATTTCCATAGTCAAGGTGTCCACGAGAAGAGTGAAACTCTGTGAATTATTTGAAGAGATCTATCCGGAGACAAAAATGAGTGACCACGGCCCGTGACGCCACTCCAGGAGTGCCTGAGAACATGTACCCAAAGTGGTTGAGTTACAGCTTGATTTTGTACATGTTAGGGGGACAGAAGTTATAGGAAGACGTTCATCAATGCATGTGAGGCGTGTGTTGGTTCAGTCCAGAAAGGTGTGACAACTCGGAGCAGGGGGTGGGGTAAGGGCTTCCTGGTCAGAGGTGGATTCAAAGACTTTCTGATTGGCCATTGGCTGAAAGAGTTAAGTTATTATCTAAAGTCCCAGAATCAATAGAAAGAAGAGCCTGGGTGTGGATATGGGGTTGCAGAGACCAGGGGTTTTATCACGCAGATGAAGCCTCCAGGTGGCAGGTTTCAGAGCTCTTATCAGACCTAAAAAAACGCCAGTCTTAGGGAAAGGATCTGGAAAGGGAAGGGGATACTCCACAGAATGTAGATTTTCCTCACAAAAGACAGCTTTGCAGGGCCATCTCCAAATGTGTCAAAGAAACATATTTTGGGGTAAAACACTTGGATTTCTTTCAGGGCCTGCTGTCTGTCATGTGATGCTGTACTAGACTCAGGCTGGAATTGGGTCTCTCATTGGTGCGCCTATTCTATCAGTCTTAAGATCCCTGTTTTAATATGAATGCTCGTCAGTTGTGCCTGAATTCCAGAGGGAGGAGGGTACAGTGAGGCACAGCTGGCCCCCTTCCCTCCCATGGTATCCTGAACTAGTTTTTTGGATTTCTTTGAAATGTCCTTGGCTGAGAGGGGGTCCGTCAGTTGGTTGAGGGGCTTAGAAATTTGTTTTTGGTTTACAAAGTTACAGATGAGAGGCCTAATGAAATCCACAAAAGAAATGAGGGGCTCAGCTGGGCGCGGTGGCTCACGCCTGTAATCCCAGCACTTTGGGAGGCTGAGATGGGTGGATCACAAGGTCAGGAGATCGAGACCATCCTGGCTAACACGGTGAAACCCCGTCTCTACTAAAATACAAAAAAAACTAGCCGGGCGTGGTGGCGGGTGCCTGTGGTCCCAGCTACTTGGGAGGCTGAGGCAGGAGAATGGCGGGAACCCGGGAGGCGGAGCTTGCAGTGAGCCGAGATAACGCCACTGCACTCCAGCCTGAGTGACAGAGCGAGACTCCATCTCAAAAAAAAAAAAAAAAAAGAAATGAGGAGCTCTTACTGGAAAGGCTATGGCATATTAGAAAAAATCCTTGATATATGTAAACTGTTTAAGTCAGTTATTACATATAGTTTGTGTTAACCTGGTAATAAAAATATTTAAATCCCTGGATGGCTCTATTCTAATTTTCATCAAATGTTTATCTTAAATGCATGTAAATATCCAAGAGATTATTTCAGAATGATGATAAATATAATGCAATATAAGGTAATGTAATATGATGTAATGTAATATGGATCTTGGATTTATAAGTCAATTAGAATAATTAGCTTCTTTCCTTATTATCCTCACCATGGGTAAAATTACCACATTTCATCGTAACACTGAAGAAGTGAAATCATGGGAGAGAGAATGACTCAGTTTTTTAAAAATGGAGATACAGAATTCACACAACATAAAATTTATCTTGCGAAATTATATCATTCAGTGTATTTTAGTATATTCACAAAGTTGTACAACCATTGCCAGTATCCAGTTCCAGAACACTTTCCTCATTCCCCAAATAATCTTGTACCCAAAAGTAGTCACTGACGCGCTGTTTCCCCCTTTTTCCCCGACCCCCAGACCCTGGAAACCACTAATCCTACTTTCTGTTTCTGGATTTGCCTATTCTGAACATCTCATTTAATGGAATCATTTAACATGTGGTCTTTTGCGTCCAGCTTCTTTCACTTGGCATAACATTTTCAAGGTGCATCCGTGTTGCATCATGGATTAGTGCTTCATTTCATTTGGCTGTATGATATTCATATATATGTTTTATATGATACTATGTATATTATATATGTAAATATGTCATATATCACACATATATCACAGTATATAATATGTATCACAATTTACCATTTATTAGCTGATTGACTTAGGAGTGGAACTGCAAGGTCATATGCAACTCTCTGTTGAACTCTTAGAAACCCTGCTAATTGCTTTTCCAGAGCAATTGTACCTTTACTTTCCTGGTGAAAATGCGTGAGCGTTCTGATTTCTCCACACTTTCAGAACCAGCACTTGTTATTGTGTGTGTCCTTGATTCTGCTCATCATAGCAGGCGTGAAGTGGTGCTTCATTACAGCTTTGATTTGCATTTCCTAGTGATGAATGACATAGAGCATCTTTTCTGTGCTTGTTGGTCATTTGTGAAATGCTCTTTTACCAAATAACACGTGAACTTGTTTTTTCCATCTGTTTAGAAATTTCAGCTGCGATTCACAGTAACGACAGCCTTGTTTTGCTCTGAAGGAGATTTGTTCCTGACTCTGGAGCATTTTTGCCCATTTGAGTCTCCCTTCCTGAGCATCATGTACACACTGTGAGATATGAGGATGAGGAAGGCCAGTGTCCCTCCTCTAGTTGCTTAAAACCGCAGCCTTGCCAGGAGCCTAGGGAGGCATTTCATAGGGTTGGTCATGATTCTCCACATGTGGGTGTTCACGTTGGTTGTGGTCTCCTTTTATTAACTCCAAAATGTTTTGACTAATGCAGCCAATATCCTCCATTGAGTACCCACAAGTTAATGAATTTGGGGTAGAGCAAATTCATTTAATGACTGTTTCTCGCTTCATTTTTCATTCCAAATGGCTTGGATCACATAGGCCTGCGTATAACCGTAAGATTGCTGAGACTTTTAAAAGGGTGGATAATTTTGACGGAGTACCACATTAGCTTTAAAACTGGATTTTTCAGAGATGTTAGTGGTCTCTATTTGAGTAAAAATATCTGTGTGTTATGAGTGGGAGAGTGAGGTGTTAGACGTGCATTCATCGAGAGAAGTGTTAACCCTCTCACATCGAATGGTTACTACTTACAGTTTTCTCATTGGTCATAACCCTTAACATTCTACATTGTCTCAATATATGTTAACATTTTTCTATGTAAATTATATTTCCCCCTTAGCATGAATAAGAAGAACAATCTTCATATTCGCTATAGAAAACCAGATCTGGAGAAATCACAACTACAGAATGATTAGAAATATTGGGACCAAGAGATTCTTCTTTTCAGGGCTCAGGATATCCCTAACTTTGCAGTCACAATGCTGAGAAGAGTTAGGTTGTGTCAGCATTTTCACTTGCTTGTCTGAAGCTACACTGTGGTCGTATTTAAATTCCTCAACATTAATAATCAGAAGAAGAATCGAAATAACTTATGAGAGAATAGTGCTGTGGCCATTCACTTCTCAAACTTTTCATAAGAAGAAGCAGTTTTTCGGTGATGTTTATGATGTTTATTTGTGGAAGTTAGGTGTTCCATTGCTAGTGGCCAGGTTGGTCTTGTGGCTTCACCTCACTACGGGGCTCGAAACCTTCTTGGGGGTCCAGTAGGGAGAAGAGTGACAGGTGTGGGACGCTCTGACAAGCTACTAGTGAACCAACATGCAAAACACCACCTACACGATTTGTTCAGGGTTTTACATGAGATGATATTTTATCTGGTGCTTGAGAATATTACACAGTAGCCCACCAGTGGGGGTGACTAAAATCTGCCTGGATGTTGGTGAGCATGGAGTGAATCAGTCAAAAACGCATTCTATTTGGATTTTGAGGAGCCTGAGAAGAAAGGGGGTTCACTCCCAATGGCAAAGCTGTGTGATGTCCTGGAAGAGCTGGGTATGTTTCTCAGAGTCGGGCTGTTCTCTGGCCCCCACCTCTCCAGGCTCCACCCACGTGGAATTCAGCTCCCTGTGCAGTCAGTGAGCTGGGTGGTTCCCAAGGACCACAGGAGAACCTGCGATGAGGAGTAAATGTGACTTTCTGCAAGAAGACTCCAGTTGTGTGGCATTCTGAGAATTTGCATTCCTTGTTTTATGTGGATACTTTAGCTGCTTGTTCATTCACTTGTTGATCCGGTATTTGTGAGTGTGTTTTTACCCACTCCTCACTGTGAGAGGCACTGGGGATTCCTGTGAATAAGGCACGATTCCTGACCGCGTCTAATGCACCTGCAGCACGGGCCTGCCTCTGTGATAATGAACCTGATGCGTTAACAAAGCCCAAATGCACCAGTGCAAAATGAGAATTCTTAAACTGCATTTAGCGTTATTTCTTTATGCTTAGTTATTCTTGTACAAGAATTTACTCATTTTAATGAATAAATGAGCATGTGACAAGGCGCTCAACCTCATAAGTCATCAGTAAAATGCAGAATTTAACCACAATGAGATGACATCATTTTAAGCCCCCACAATTTTAATTCTACTCCTTCATGATATCTAGGGAGCATAATATTCATATTTTGAATATCACTGCATTTAGTAGGCCCTGAGGGTACCAGAAGTTGAGTACAAATATTAGTAGAGTCTTGTTGTGAGTGGTGAATAATACTCATAAACACTGCCAACATTTCAGTTAATTTTTTAAAAGTAGAGGTTAGAAAATCATTTGACATCGAGACCTAAAAAAGGGAAAATAAAAAGTTAAGGAAACATTAGTCATGGCACCTTCCTTTCTTGCTGACGTTTTTATGAGTTTGTCGTGGATGTTCTAGTTCACGTGAGTTTTGACCATCAAGAACATGAAGCTCCTCGGAGCCTGTTTGATTTTCAACATGTTTCAAAGATGCTCGAGACCACAGAACAGCACCAGCGTTCAGTTAAGCTCTGGTTGGTTCCCCCATGGCCTCGGCAGGCGTATGGATTTAGCTGAGAGGCCCCTATAGTACCCTGGTGTGTGAGGCTAGTGTAGCCGTCCCAGGTCCATCATGGCAGTTGTATGTGAACTGTCTTCTCCATGAGCCTGTGCAGTCCTCGGGGCAGAGCTCAGTCTAGTCCGCCACTGCCAAGGCCACAGAGACCGGAGTGTGCTCAGGGCATGTGCGTCGATGCAGGTGTCTCTCGGGCCATCCCGGGAGCTCAGCCCGCCACTCTCTCTCTCTGACAATGTGAGTGCTTTAGAATGTGAGTGAGCTGGCGTCAGGGGACAGCCTGGGTAACTGGAACTTGTGTTTATCAAGGACAAAGATCCTGCCTCTGTGTCTGTGTCTGTGCATTCTCATTAGGGGTCTTCATATTTGGTGAAACTTACCAGCCTGTAAGCACAGTAACCCTTGAGTGTCCTGACAGTTTTAGTTACTGCCTTCCAATGGCATATTTGTAGGGCTGTACCAGTCCCTGACCCTGCCGTCACAATTTTCTGCCTTCTGTTTTTGGAAGTGGCTTGGAAAGCATACGTTGAAAAGTGACAGTTTTGCCACTTTTACTGATGAAAAGCTGGCATCAGCCCACTTGGTCTAGCAGGCAATGGGCCTGGAGTCCTGCCTCTGCAAGTTGTGGGCAGAAGGGCTCAAATGCCCCTGGTGAGACAGGGCAGATGCTTAGCTACCTCCTGACCCTCATCAGATCTTAGGTGGCACATCAGCTGAGGCAGGTGTGGACCTCCTCCCCCTCCGGCACAGCTCTAGGCACTTCCCTCCCCAGGGTGCCTGTTTGGTTTAGGAGGACCTAATCTCTGCCAGGTTCAGTGGCCTCTGTAAAATAGGGATCCTGCTGAGTGTCTTCATCACATCATATTATGTCATCAAACATCTCCATGTGACTCAACTCCTTTTGTTGTTATGTAGCTTTATTGCATCATTAACCGACTAACATACCTTACAGTCTATTCATGCATAACATGCAATCACTAGGGTAAGCTGGCCCATCCTTTTCTTATTTATGTTTGTGACTCAGCTTCTTAAATTGGGTATGAAAAGCGCTAATGGTAAAAGATTAGGTTGATAACTTTGTCTTAAATTGGGGAACTTGTTTCTCATAAGACACTACCATATGAGTGAAAAAGAAGCCACAGAGTGGAAAAAAAGTGTGTGCAAAAGCATCCGTTGTCACATTTCGAAATTATATCTAAAATATAAAAAACAGCACCTATAGATCAATAAGAAAAGACAGAACCCTCTAATAGAAAAATGGGCAGGAATCTTAACTAGACACTTCACAGAAGAAGATATTGAAATTACTGAAAGTATTAATAAACTGAAAGGGTGTTCAACCTTGTAAGTCATGAGTAAAATGCAGAATTTAACCACAGCGAGATGCCATTATATCCACACCTAAATGGTTAGAATAAAAGACGGACAGTACTAAGTGCTGAAAGGTTGTAGAGCAATAGGAAGTGTCGTGCATTGCTGATAAGATTGTACATTTGTACAATGACTTTTGAAAATGATTTGACAGCATCTACTAAAGTTTAGAACAAGGTATATCTTCTGCTCAGTAATTTTGTTCATAGTGGTATGCCCAACAAAAATATGTACCTTTGCACACCGAAAGACTGTCCGAAAATGCTCATAGCAGCCTATTTACAAAAGCCCCAAACTGGACACAACTCAGATATCAGCCCCGAGAATGGACAAATGGTGGGACAGTCCTACAGTGGAATACTATACAGAAATAAAAAATGAATGTATTACATGACTGAATCTCACAAACATGTTGGCCAAAAGACAAATCTGACAGAAAAGAGGATATGCTGTATGATTCCATTTATAAAAAACTTAGAAACAGGCACATTTACTCTCTGGTGTCATGGGCAGAGCCTGACTGGCATCCTGGGGCATGGAACCTTTTGATGTGGTCTGCACAAGTCAGCCTCTGGGGCAGAGAATGTGTGGGGACGGTGAAGAGAGGGAGGGGAAAGTCAGCAGCGTCCTCATACCCCTGCACTGGCCTGTCCATATGGGTGGAAATCTTTATTTGAAGCAAAATGCTCAGAAATAGAATCATCTGTATTCTTTCCAACCTCAACTCTTTTTAAATGATTCACTTGATGTAGTTGTGGCATTTCCTAGCCAGATTGGAAACCACGCAGAAGCTTCCAGATGTTGAACGGAAGCCATTAGCTTCACTCCGAGCCTTGGTGTTGCAGCTACAGCCGGTATCTGGGGCAGTCACAGCCACTTTCTGGGTCTAGGAAGGAGATAGCAGATCTGGAGCTCGATCTTCCTAATTCTAAGTCTGTGTCCTGCAGCACATAGCAGGTGCCCATAAAAGCAACTGAGTGTTGGAGCTAGGCTTTACAATTGCTGTGAGGATTGAATCAGGTAATACAGAGGCCTGAAGAGCAGTGCCTGGTGCACGACTGCATGAGATATGAACAAACAGTTCAGGCTGATGGCTAAGCGGTGCAGGAAGACACAAAGATTATAAAATATGGTCTTACTTTTGCTGGATTTTAAAGGAAAACTAGAAAGAATGGGAGTTTTCTCTTGAGAGAAAGCCTGTGCAGTCCATATGATAATTGAGTAAGTAGTTAGGTGCTCCTTCCTTCTGCTCCCATAGCAACTGCCTGATGCGTGGTGCCATAATAGACCTTAACGCCCTGGTCACTCAGCTCCTTCTGACTTTCTAAACCGGCTCATCCCGTGTGCCCTGTTCTACTCACCCACCCACCCAACTGTGGAGTGGGGGCTCGCCACAAGGAAGCACTGGGTTTGCACCCTGGAGGTTGAATTCTTGGGTAAGTGAGACAGCTAGGACTACCCCAGGGACAACCACAATGTACCTGTGCAACAGAAAGTCCTGGATGATTTGTGATCTCACTTGGTCTATTTCAGGCAGTTGATGGCCAGTACTCATGTAATAACCTCATGAAAGGGCGGCAGGCAGGGTGGTTTGTACTGTATACAGGGTGGTGTGTACTGTACACAGTGTGCATAGTCCATCTGCGGGTTTTCCCGTTTGGAAGGATGAATATGAGATGAGTAACTGTTCAGATAGTCTCTGGAGATGCATCCTGTGTGCCTCAAGGCACATAGGTTAGTTCATCTTAATTGATCCGGACAGTATTGCCTTTGTTCAAAGTCAGTTATGCAATGTCCAGGGCAAGGAACGTGTACGGTATGTCCTCTATATAAAAGATGACAAGGTTTCAAATAGAACAAAATTAAGTTACGTTTCTCAGTATGTTAATCCAGTCGCATGGTGGCAGGAGATTTGAAATAAATAAACCAGATCTGTTCATAATTAGCAAAAGCATTCCATCAGAAGCCTGAGCACATCAGAGGAATGCAACGTGGCAGCATGGAAGGAAATTCTTGCAGACTGGGGATTGAATCCTGGCTTCACCCCAGCAAGCTGTGCGGCCTGCAGAAAACCAGTCCGTCTTCGGGAGCCTCAGTTTCCCCCTGGACTGGGGTGCTGAGAGATGCCCAGCAAATGCCTGTGTGTAGGAGGCAGCTGGGGGACTGGCAGAATCCCTTTCCTACTTTCCTTTGAATCATGTTGCCCAGGGCTTTAGGAATAAGGGAAAAGAAGCTCCTTTAGCTATTTGTTCGGCGTGGAACTTGACTCTGTTGGAGACACAAATGAAAGTACAGAGCCACTTATCTCCGATTTTTTGCATTGAGAAATGGCAAAGCTCTTGGTGAGAGATTAATGCCCACTCGAGGAAAGGGTCTGATAGAAGCTCCACAGGATAAAAACGGCTCACATAAATGGTACTTTTTATTTGTATTCATCTCCACTCAACTGCATTTTTAATTTTTAGAAAAAGAGTCTAATGACACGTTGTCAGAATTTGTAATCGAATGTGAAGCTGGAAACTGTGATGTTCCCGTCAGTGGCTTTTGCTTCCAGTACACTGTGGAAGAACCACTTGCCTCACCCTTTGTCGGTGTCCCTGAGGAGCCGGTGCTGAGCCAAGCAGCCTGGAGCATTGCTCACAGGGAGCTGGGCTGCGTAGACGTGCGGCCTGGACTCAGAGCAGGACCAGGTGATACCAGGCAGACGGGCTTGTGCCCCGAAAAGGCTGATTAGTGCCACTGGCTCCGCAGGCAGCGCGACTGAAAGTAAGAGGGAAATTGAGGTTTTGCAGGGACAAGGTCTTCATTCAATTGTAGGCTATTGCAGGGAACTTTTCTAACAAGACAAATCTCCGCGACTCCGGAGCCTTTTCTGACGTTGGATGGATGAGCGCTATGGCAGGAGTTCTGGCTGGAGGAAAGTGCAGGCCTCCACAATCGATAAGAGAAAAGAGAACTATCAAAGAGTCCTAAAGGACCTTCCAGCTTTTTGTCATGACTGAAATTTCTCTCAGAATCATGGAAAAGAACTTGTGTTCTTACTGACTTTTAGAGAGAGCTTCTTATTGCTATATGGCAGAGAAAACAAGGGCTGCCATTTCTGGGGTCAAAAAGCTTTATCCAGGACAAGTGAAACTGGAGCAATTATTTCTTACTGAGAATTGAAAGAAAAGATGTGGTGATCTGTGTTAGAGGAGCGGTGAAGGAGTCACCGTCAGATGTGATGATGTCTGTCTGTCTTCTGTACTGTGTGGTAGGTGCCCTGGAGAATTCAAAGAAAAGTAACGTTCTGGTTAGGAGACAAAGCTAACATAAGTAGAAAAATTAGGCCACTGCAGTCTCTTTGCTGAGAAATCTCATGGACTTCTCCCTGTCTAACACTGGGGTCCCAACATTTTTGCATGATATAAAACATGGTCTGCCTTTCACACGTTAAATGACAGTGCCCTTCCCAACTCCATTACCCTTTTTAAAGTTTTTCTATTGTAGTAAGAAAAATAATATGTCATATGCTTAAAAATATATAGTTAAAATGGCAAGGCTTGTGCGATACATGTATATCACATAAAATTGTGTATGCATATAAAGTATGTGATATGTATAGTATATAGATATGTATGTATCCACACGTGATATATACATATATGTTTTATACATATATATCAGATACATATGTGGTGTGTATATATCACATAAAATTTGTCATTTTAACCATTTTTATTATTTTTATTTTTTATTTTTATTTTTTTGAGATGGAATCCCGCTCTGTCGCCCAGGCTGGAGTGCAGTGGCCGGATCTCAGCTCACTGCAAGCTCCGCCTCCCGGGTTTACACCATTTTCCTGCCTCAGCCTCCCGAGCAGCTGGGACCACAGGTGCCCGCCACCTCGCCCGGCTAGTTTTTTGTACTTTTTAGCAGAGACAGGGTTTCACCATATTAGCTAGGGTGGTCTCGATCTCCTGACCTCGTGATCCGCCCGTCTCGGCCTCCCAAAGTGCTGGGATTACAGGCTTGAGCCACCACGCCCGGCCTAACCATTTTTAATTGTACTACTCAGTGGCATTAATTACATCACTGTCAGGCCTCTGAGCCCAAGGCCACACTTATACTTCCCGAGGGCCTGAGGCAACCGAAAAGTACAAAAGAAGTGAAACAGCCAGCCCCTGTCTTAACTGATTGACCAGCCTTACGACATTCCATGATGACTTGTTCCTGCCCTGTCTGAACTGATGGATCGATGGACCTCGTGACATTCTTCATCTGGACAATGAGTCCTGTGATCTCTCCCCCATGCACCTTGTGACCCCTGCCCCTGCCCACAAGAGAAAAACCCCCTTTAACTGTAACTTTCCACTGCTTATCCCAGTCCTATGAAACTGCCCCATCCCTAACTCCCTTCGCTGACTCTCTTTTTGGACTCAGCCCGCCTACACCCAGGTGATTAAAAAGCTTTATTGCTCACACAAAGCCTGTTTGGTGGTCTCTTCACACGGATGGGTGTGACAGTCACCATCACCATTATCGCCAAAACATTTCATTAACCCCAAGCAGAAACCCTGTAATCATTAAGCAATAACTCTCCGTTTCATCTCCCACCCTGCCCACCCTGGTAATCTCTTAATCTACCTTCTGTCTGTTTAATGGAATCACATTGGCTTATTTCTGCTTTTGTCACTTTCGCTGTTGTAGCCTAGAAATCATTGCCAAGTCCAATAGACTGAATGTTTTCCTCCATGTTTTCTTTTAGGAGTTTTGTAGTATTAGACTTTATGTTTAGGTCTCTAATCTAGTTTGAGTTAATTTTTGTATATATTGTGAGATAAGGGTCCAACTTTATTCTTGTGCATGCAGATACCAGTTTCCTCAACACCATTTGTTAAAGAGACTGTGATTGAGTAGTCCTGGCATTCTCGTCAAAGATCATTTGACCATAAGCATATGCATTTATTTCTGGGCTCCATATTCTATTCCATTAGCTGTTTTTTTTTTTTTTCTATGCCTTGTGATTTATTTTTCATTGAACACTGAACGTCTGAATACTATATTGTGGTAAATCTAGAAATCAGTTTCCCTCCCTTCCCCAGGTTATTATTATTATTCATTTTTATAATTGAAGGCTGGAGTAGTCTTGTTTGTTTTGTGACATTTCCAAACTATTTTTGAAAAGACTGTATTCCTCGTCATGTATGGTCACTGGAATCTCTGTTTCTTAGTGATTGCTTAGTGTGTTCGGCTGGTGTTTTGACAGAGCTTGATTTGAATTCCAGGAGCTAAAAGCAAACAAACCACCACCACAAAAATACCTCTTCCTGTTTTATAGACTGGCTCTGTGCTAGATAGAACCCTCCTTCAAAACTCAGCCAGGCTTGCACTGCGACTAGGCATCAGCACAAGCTGGAAGCTTTGGGCATTCTCCCGTCTTTTCTGAGCGGGGGCCTTTCCCTAAATAGGCTTGTGGCTTTCTGTATCTCTGCCTGCCCCCACTGCCCCCTGCCCTGCCCCGCTGTGCCCCATGTTTACTTTCGAATATCTCAGTTTCACAAAGAAACTCTCCCCAGATTTTGCTCCTGTTCCTCGGTAGCCTGTTACATGCTTGTCTTTGCCCAGGCACCTGTGGTTTGGCTTGCAGTGCTTTTGAACAGTGCCTGCCATTTTCCTGACCTGGGTTCTTCTGCCTCAGGTGAAACAGATGAATACCTTGCTTGTGCCTCAGCTACCCTCCAGTCAGGTTAGAACAGCTAACAATAGTTTGCAAATAATGCTGCTCTTGTCTACCTGAACCAGGGAGCAGCGTTCACCTCCTTTGTGGAGCCTTCTCTGAGTCCCCATATATTGTTATTTTTTTCTGGGTGCTCGCCAGTGGTTTACATCTACCTACAGTATTGCATTAAGTATAACTTTATTTACATACGTGTGTTCTCCACTGGACGGCGAGGCCTTTGAAGTGGTGCTTTGCTTACATTCCCATCTATATCCCTTAAGCTCAGAGGCAGGTACAGAGCAGGTTTCCAAAAGTGGCATATAGAACAATTTGGATTTAGGGGACAACCCGTGAGGACCAGATGATCAGGAGTGTTTCCTGATATTGTGAGACAATGGTCTTGCAAAAGTAGAGAAGTGGGTATACTTTGGAAAGCAGGAGGAACTGTAGGAGACAAAAGGTGGTTTGGATATGTCTTCAAATTCTATACATCATATTCAATAACTGTCATTGTTTTCTATATTTAAGCCCTTGGAGGTAGAGTAAGAGTAATAGAAATAATTTGAAACAATCAGAACAGATAATTTTTTTGTTTTAAATGCAAGGTACAGGCTGGGCATGGTGGCTTATGCCTGTAATCCCAGCACTTTGGGAGGCCACAGCAGGTGGATCACCTGAGGTCAGGGGTTCGAGACCAGCCTGGCCAACATGGTGAAACCCCGTCTCTACTAAAAATACAAAAAATTAGCTGAGTGTGGTGGTGGGCACCTGTAATCCCAGCTACTCAGGAGGCTGAGGCAGGAGAATCACTTGAACCCCGAAGGCAGAGGTTGCAGTGAGCTGAGATTGTGCCACTGCACTCCAGCCTGGGTGACAACAGCAAAACTCCATCCCAAAAAAAGTAAAATTAAAAATAAATAAATAAATAGATAAAATAAAATGCAAGGTATAGAATTGTCAAGAATTGCTTAACAGGATACTTTATTCATCCAAGTAATTCTTATTTAAGAGATTTTTTTCCTCCCCTCAAACATGTAAACAATTGAGATCTTAGTACCTTTTTTTTTTTTTTTAACTGAATAGTATTCTGCTTCTCCTAGTTGTAAACTAGCCTGATCCACTCTGGTCTTGGAGAACTCCTTTATCTTTTTGGTGGACCCTAACTTTAGTCTCTAACACTTGAAAGTGGGAGATGGCTAGCTCTGTAATGCTTATAATGAAAGTCACACACGTAACTATCAATCAGATCCATATTTAGTTGCGAGCAGGCATACATCAGTTTGTGCAACCTGTTTGGCTAATTTGATGATGCCCCAGTTCTTTGAACCTTTAGTGTTCTAAGCACATCTTGCATACAGTGTTTACTGGAGACAGCAAAAATATTCTAAGAAAATCCAGTGAACCTTAGAGTTGGAATCAGTGTTTAGAGACGAAGTGTCAGATCTCCGTCCTGATGAAGAGCCTGGCTCAGTCACCGCACTGAAGAGCTCCTTGAGCCTCTTGATATTCGCTTACTCCTGACCTCCCAGCACCTCCCTCCTCAGGCAGTCTCTGACCTGTTTTCTGTCACTGTAGATTGAGTTGGCAAGCTTTTCCACAAAAGAGTAGATAGAAAACACTTGAGACTTTTTAGCCTACATTCTCTCTCACAAATACTAAATGACTGGGTTGTGGTAAAGCAGTCACAGAAAGTAAGTAAATGGATGGCTGTGGATGTGTTTCAATAAAATTATATTTCTAGAAACAAGCAGGGGGTCAGATTTGACCCATGGACTATAGCTTGTCAAACTCTGCTATTTACATTTTCTAGAACTTTATATTAAAAATGATATATATATATATATATATTCCGGCTTCTTTCATTCAGCATAATTATTATGAGATTCATCCATGTGGTAGCATACATCAGTAATTCATTCCTGTTATTACTGAGTAGTATTCCATGGTTTGAATATGACACCATTTTTTTGGACATATTTGAATTGTTTCCAGTTTTTGACCATCAAGACTAAGACTACAGTAAACATTGTGTTCAATTCTTTGTGTTACCTTATGCTTTAATTTCTCTTGGGTAAATACTTCAAAGTGGAATGGTGGGTTCATATTGGTAGGTGTGTGGATCATGTTTTTAAAAACTGCCACGCTGTTTTCCGGAATGGTTAAACAATTTTGCACTCCCACCAGCAGTGCTTGAAAGTTCCTGTCCTTCATGTCCTTGTCAACATTCACTTTAGTCAGTGTTTTTGATTTTACACATTCTAAGGTAGATGGTGAAATGTCATTGTGGTTTTGCTCCACGTTTCCCTAATGGCTAGTGATATTTGACCATCTTTTCATGTACACATTTGCTAGTGTTACATCTTCTTTGTTGAAGTGTCCGTTTAAAATATTTCCCATTTTAATTGGGTTGTTTGTTTACTTGTTGAATTTTGAGAATTAAAAAAAAAATATATATATATTCTAGATATTAGTCTTTATCACATAGATGATTTGGAAATATTTTCTCCCAGTTTGTGGCTTTTCTCTACTTTTATTTGACAGTGCCCTTTGAAAAACAAGCATTTGTAATTTTGATAAAGTCCAATTAATATGATTTTTTTCTTTTTATATATTATGTTTTTAGTGTTATATCTAAGAAAACCTTTAACTCAGGGTCAGAGATTTCTTCCTGTATTTTCTTCCAGAAGTTTTATAGTTACGTTTTACATTTAGGCCTATAATCCATTTGTATTAAATTTTGTATATGATTAGTGAACAGATCAAAGTAAACGTTCTTTTGCATGTGAATATCCAACTGTTCCAGCACCATATGTGGAAAAGACTTCTCCTTCTGTATTAAACCACCATTGAATCTTTGCAAAAAAAATCAATGGACCATAAATATATGGGTATATTTTTGGATTCTCCATTGATCAATTTATTCTGATGCAATATCACACTGTTTTTATTGCTGTTGCCATGTAATAAATCTTGAAGTTATATTCTCAAACTTTGTTCTTCTTTTACACAAGTTGTATTGGTTATTCTAGTCCTTTGCATTCTTATGTGATTTTTAGAATCAGTTTGTTAATTTCTACACAAAGGAGTGCTGGGATTTATACAAAACATTCTTAGGAAAAATGAAAGAACACGTAAATAATTGGAGCTATATACTGTGTTTATAGATCAGATGCTCCTATATTGTTAAAATGTTAATTTTTCCCAAATTAATTCATACATACCTCTCTGCCTCACAGGAGTCCACGCTCTAGTTCCTAATGTTAATGGCCATGTATGTTATATTACAAGGAACTTTGCAGGTGGATTTAGGTTATAAACCTTCATAAAGGGAGATTTTTCTGGATTATCCAGGTAGATCCAATGTAATCACAAGGGCCCTTAAAAATAAAGTGGAAGACAGAAGAGCCAGTTAGAGAACTGTGACAGACGAAGAGGCAGGAGAGATTTGAAGTGTGAGAGGGACTTTGCTGGCTTTGAAGATGGAGGAATGGAGGCATGAGGCTGGGAACGTGGGTGCCTCTGGAAGCTCAGCACAGCTTTTGGGTGACAGCCGGTAAGGAAACAGGGGCTTTAGTCTTACAGCTGCAGGGAACTGGATTATGTCAACACCTGAATGAGCAGAGAAACACATCCTCCCCTAGAGCCTCCAGACAGGAACGCAGCCCTGCCAACACTGTGGCTGTGACTTCATGAGACTCTAAGCAGACATTCGGCTGTACACCAGCATCCTCTGACCTATGAAAACCATGATATAATAAATAGGTGTTATTTCAAGCCACTATATCTATTTATTTTTTATTTTTTATGATACTTTAAGTTCTAGGGTACATGTGCACAACGTGCAGGTTGTTACATATGTATACATGTGCCATGTTGGTGTGCTGCACCCATTAACTCGTCATTTACATTAGTTATATCTCCTAATGCTACCCCTTCCCTGTCCCCCACCCCGGCTGTGTGATGTTCCCCACCCTGTGCCCAGGTGTTCTCATTGTTCAATTCCCACCTGTGAGTGAGAACATGTGGTGTTTGGTTTTCTGTTCTTGGCGATAGTTTGCTCAGAATGATGGTTTCCCGCTTCGTCCATGTCCCTGCAAAGGACATGAACTCATGCATTTTTATGGCTGCATAGTATTCCTGGTGTATATGTGCCACGTTTTCTTAATCCAGTCTATCATTGATGGACATTTGGGTTAGTTCCGAGTCTTTGCTGTTGTGAACAGTGCTGTAATAAACATACGTGTGCATGTGTCTTTATAGAAGCATGGTTTGTAATCCTTTGGATATATACCCAGTAATAGGATGGCTGGGTCAAATGGTATTTCTAGTTCTAGATCCTTGAGGAATCGCCACACTATATTCCACAATGATTGAACTAGTTTACAGTCCCACCAACAGTGTAAAAGTGTTCCTATTTCTCCACATCCTCTCCAGCATCTGTTGTTTCCTGACTTTTTAATGAT
>NW_012115278.1:3644672-3656124 GCF_000951035.1 Colobus angolensis palliatus | reverse complement strand
CTTCCTATCCATGAGCATGGAATGTTCTTCCATTTGTTTGTGTCCTCTTTTATTTCGTTGAGCAGTGGTTTGTAGTTCTCCTTGAAGAAGTCC
This sequence comes from Colobus angolensis palliatus, assembly GCF_000951035.1. Taxonomy (NCBI): domain Eukaryota; kingdom Metazoa; phylum Chordata; class Mammalia; order Primates; family Cercopithecidae; genus Colobus; species Colobus angolensis. Next base: position 3,656,031 of record NW_012115278.1, on the reverse strand, counting down.
TTCATATCTCTTGTAAGTTGGATTCCTAGGTATTTCATTCTCTTTGAAGCAATTGTGAATGGGAGTTCACTCATGATTTGGCTCTTTGTCTGTTACTGGTGTATAAGAATGCTTGTGATTTTTGCACATTGATTTTGTATCCTGAGAGTTTGCTGAAGTTGCTTATCAGCTTAAGGAGATTTTGGGCTAAGCCGATGGGGTTTTCTAAATATACAGTCATGTCATCTGCAAACAGGGACAATTTGACTTCCTCTTTTCCTAATTGAATACCCTTTATTTCTTTCTCCTGCATGATTGCCCTGGCCAGAACTTCCAACACTATGTTGAATAGGAGTGGTGAGAGAGGGCATCCCTGTCTTGTGCCAGTTTTCAAAGGGAATGTCAAGCCACTATGTTTATGATCATTTGTTATGGCAGCTGTTGAAAACAAGTACACATTTTTATATCTATAGAATCTATAGTCATACCATTCTTGATATTGGCAATTTTGTTTTCTCACTTGCTCTATTCAGATAGGCTAAAAGTTGACTGATCTTACTGAGCTTTTGAAAGAACCAGGTTTTGGTATCTTTGCTTTTCTCTGACTTTTTTTTCCCATTTTCTATTTCATTGATTTCTGCTCCAGTCTTTATTGTTTCTTTTCTTCTACTTATTTTGGGTTTCATTTACTCTAACCAGTAAGGAAAAAAATAACCAGAGCATTTAAACAAAAACTTTATGAAAGAAGATATATGGATGGCAAATAAGTAAAAGATGCTGAATGTCAGCTCGGCGTGGTAGCTCATGCCTGTAATTCCAGTACTTTGGGAGGCCAAGGTGGGTGGATCACTCGAGGGCAGGAGTTCGTGACCAGCATGGCCAACCTGGGAAAACCCCGTCTCTACTGAAAATACAAAAATTAGCTGGGCAGGGTGGTGCACACTTGTAATCCCAGCTACTTGGGAGGCCAAGGCAGGAACATCGCTTGAACCTGGTAGACGGAGGTTGCAGTGAGCCGAGATTGCAGCACTGTGCTCCAGCCTGGGCCACAGAGTGAGACTCCATCTCAAAAAAATAAAAATAAAAATAAAAATAAAAAGGATGCTCAATGTCATTAATCATGAGAGAAATGCAATTGGAAACCACCATAAGATCCCACTACACATCCATTATAATGTCTAAAGTCAGAAAGGCTGATCAAGTTTTGGTGAAGATGTAAGAACTGGAATTCTCATACACTGCTGGTGGGATTGTAAAATGAGGAAATTATTTTGAAAAATAGTTTTGCAGTTTCCTGAAGCGTAAATGTTTCATATAACATTGTGTAGTATTAACCTATCATATATCTAACCATCTCATTCCCTAGGTATTAGCCAAGGGAACTGAAAGCATATGTACATACAAAGACTTGTATATGAATGTTCACAGCATGTTTATTTGAAATAGCCAACACTGGAAACAATCCACATGTCCATCAATAGGTGAATGGTATGTACATGGTGATATATCCACACACTAGCATACTACTGCACATTAAAAAAGGATGAACTACTGACTCACACACCAACAGTGAAGGATCTTTTTTTTTTTTTTTTTTTGAGACGGAGTTTCACTCTTGTTGCCCAGGCTGGAGTGCAGTGGCGTGATCTCAGCTCACTGCAAGCTCCGCCTCCCAGGTTCAAGCCATTCTCCTGCCTCAGCCTCCCAAGCAGCTGGGATTACAGGCATGTGCCACCACATCTGGCTAATTTTGTGTTTTTAGTAGAGACAGGGTTTCTCCATGTTGGTCAGGATGGTCTCGAACTCCCAATCTCAGGTGATCTGCCCACTTGGGCCTGCCAAGGTGATGGGATTACAGGCATGAGCCACCGCGCCTGGCCAACAGTGAAGGATCTTAACATGGTTATGCTGAATATTGATTGTTTTTGTCTGGATGATCTGTCTATTGAGAAATAGACAAAAAAATACAACTGGCTGGGTGTGGTGGCGTGTGCCTGTAATCCAAGCAGTTTGGGAGGTGGAGGTAGGCGGATCACTTGAGAACAGGAGTTTGATACCAGCCTGGCCAACATAGCGAAACCTTGTCTCTACTAAAAATGCAAAAAATTAACTGGTGTGATGGCATGCACCTGTAATCCCAGCTGCTTGGGAGGCTGAGGCTCCCCAGCTTGGGCCCGGGAGGTGGAGGTTGCAGTGAGTCGAACTGCAGCCCAACCTGGGTGACTGAGCAAAACTATGTCTCAAGAAAACCCCCCAAACAACAACAACAAAAAACAATGGTGTAATTTACAGAAAACCTCCATTTATAGAAAATGTAAACCAATCTATAGTGAAAGAAAAGAGAAGAATGGCTTGCTGGGAGTGTGGGGGTTGACAAGAGGAGCTAGAGGAGGTACAAGAGCGTAGGCATGAATAAACTTCTAGGGTCAATGGCCGTGTTCGTTATCTTGATTACAGTGCTGGTTTCATGAGTATACGTATATCCAAATAGAAATTATATGCATTTTAGGCCAGGTGCGGTGGCTCAAGCCTGTAATCCCAGCACTTTGGGAGGCCGAGACGGGCGGATCACGAGGTCAGGAGATCGAGACCATCCTGGCTAACACGGTGAAACCCCGTCTCTACTAAAAAAATACAAAAAACTAGCTGGGTGCGGTGGCGGCGCCTGTAGTCCCAGCTACTCGGGAGGCTGAGGCAGGAGAATGGCATGAACCCGGGAGGCGGAGCTTGCAGTGAGCAGAGATCCGGCCACTGCACCCCAGCCTGGGCGACAGAGCAAGACTCCATCTCAAAAAAAAAAAAAAAAAATTATATGCATTTTAAATATATGCAGTTTGTAGTATGACAATTATTCTTGATAAAGAAAAAGGCAACCAGAAAATTAAAAAAAAGAATTGGTGTGTTAACAGTGGAACTATATCTCCATGTCTGTTTACTTGTTTGCAGGATGGATTGCTATTCTGGGTGCCATCTGGTTGCTAATTTTAGCTGATATTCATGATTTTGAGATAATTCTACACAGAGTGGAATGGGCAACACTTCTGTTTTTCGCAGCGCTCTTTGTTCTGATGGAGGTAAGATTTTAGAACTTTTGCCATATGGCATTTTACCTGATTTTGTATTTCATATTTTGTTTGGTGAATGAAGAAAGGCTACATCTATAAATCTTTCCTCATATTCTCTAAATGGAAAACAATGGAGGTTGTAATTGGACTATTTTAAGTTAACCAGCTTTACCTTAGCCACTAAGAGATTTCTGGTAGCACTGCTTATTTTTTTTCATGAATTATCTTTGTGATTTGTAAACTCATTCTAATTTCATTTTCTATCAAATATAATTTGCTGTAAGTTGAGTCTGGAGCTAAATTACTTATAACAGCAAGTTTACGAGGTAGTGTGACCTGGATCTGTTTCATTTTGTGTGATATTTGAGTACAATTTCTGTTATCACAGAAAAGACTACATCAGTAATATGTATGGTTTCTGTTACAATTGTTGTTACAAAATTACTCACAATACTTTTAAATCTTGAGACTTCCTTTACAAACTCGTGTCCTCCTCAAACAGAAAGATTTACTAATACAGAAAGATAGTACTCCTCAAACTATTCCCCCAGCACCACTTCTTTGCATTTCTTCAGTTTAACATGTAATGTGCTTTCATTTTCATTAAGCTAGAAATATTTTCTAATTTTCCATATAATTTCTTTTTTTGACTTATGGGTTATTTCAAAGTATGTTTTGAAGGTTCCAACTATTGGTGGATTGTCCGTGTTTCTTTATGTTTTTGACTTACTTAATTCAGTTGTGGTCACAGGACGTACACTGCACAATTGCAGTCCTTTTAATTTTTTTTTTTTTTTTTTTTTTGGAGACGGAGTCTCGCTCTGTCGCCCAGGCTGGAGTGCAGTGGCGTGATCTCAGCTCACTGCAAGCTCCGCCTCCCTGGTTTGCGCCATTCTCCTGCCTCAGCCTCCCGAGTAGCTGGGACTATAGGCGCCGCCACCTCGCCCGGCTAGTTTTTTGTATTTTTTAGTAGAGACGGGGTTTCACCGTGTTAGCCAGGATGGTCTCGATCTCCTGACCTCGTGATCCACCCGTCTCGGCCTCCCAAAGTGCTGGGATTACAGGCTTGAGCCACCGCGCCCGGCCTTAATTTTTTTAAGACTTGTTTTACGGTCTAGCATTTGATCTGTCTTGGAGAATATTCTACTCGTGATGTGTATTCTGCCGCTGTTCTGTGGAGCGTTCTATGAGTGTCAGATTTGTCCTGCTTGTTAACCGTTCTGTTTTTCTCTTGCATATTACCTCTAATAGTCTGTGAAACTGTTCTTTCAGTGATTGAGAGAAGGTTATTGCAGTCTTCAAAGATTTTGTTGGATTGGGTGTTTTTCCTTTGGAGTGTGTCAGCTTTTGCTTCATATATCTTGAGGATCGGTTGTTAAGTGTATATACTTTTATAATTATTACATCATCCAAATGAATTGAACGTTATCATTACTAAATGTCTCTTTTTCTCTGGTAATATTTTTGTCTTAGGGTCTATTTGCCTGATACTGGTATAGCCACTTCGGCCCACTTTTATTTACTGTTTGCATGAGTTATCATTTTAAAAATGATAAAATCTAGCCTGACAATTTCTACATTTTAACTGAAATGTTCAATCCACTCACATTTAATACAGTTATTCATATGCTTGGCTTTATGTCTGCTACTTTGCTATTTTCACTATATTTCATATCTTTTTTCCTCTATCTTTTACTGCTTTCTTACTGTGTTAAATTATATTTTCTGGTATACATTTTAATTCTCGTTTGTTTCTTTTTTAAAAAAAGAACTGTGTTTTTGAGTTATTTTATTATTGATTGCTCCAAGGGTTAAACTGTACATCTTAGTTTAATACGATCTGTAGTGGATTAATACTAACTTACTTCGTGGAGAATACAGACATCATGTTCCAGTATAGCTCCGTTTGTCCTCCCTTGTTTGTGCTTTGATGGTCACATATGTTATACTTCTACTTTATATGCCTAACGTCTATAATCGTTTTATCATTTCAATTATCTTATGCAATGTATTTTAAATTAAAGAGAAAAAAGGAAAATGATAAAAAAGACATACAGTTGACCCTTGAACAACATGGATTTGAACTGCATTGGGTCTACTTAATATGGAGATCTTTTTCAATAAATGTCTGGGAAATTTTTTTGGAGATTTGTGACAATTTGAAAAAACTCACAGATGAACTGCATAGCTTAGAAATACTGAAAAAAATTAAGTCAAAGTTAGGTGTGTCACACAGACCAATGGAACAGAACAGAGAACTCAGAAATAAGGCTGTACACCTATGACCATCTGATCTTTGACAAAGCTGACCAAAACAAGCAGTGGGGAAGGCACTCTCTACTCAATAAATGGTGCTGGGAGAACTGGCTACCTACATGCAGAAGATTGAAATCAGGCCGGGCGCGGTGGCTCAAGCCTGTAATCCTAGCACTTTGGGAGGCCGAGACGGGCGGATCACGAGGTCAGGAGATCGAGACCATCCTGGCTAACACGGTGAAACCCCGTCTCTACTAAAAAATACAAAAAAACTAGCCGGGTGAGGTGGCGGGCGCCTGTAGTCCCAGCTACTCGGGAGGCTGAGGCAGGAGAATGGCGGGAACCCGGGAGGCGGAGCTTGCAGTGAGCTGAGATCCGGCCGCTGCACTCCAGCCCGGGCAACAGAGCAAGACTCCGTCTCAAAAAAAAAAAAAAAAAAAAAAAAAGAAGATTGAAATCAGACCTCTTCCTTACACCATGTACAAAAATCAACTCAAGATGAATTAAAGACTTAAACCTAAACCCCAAACTATAAAACCCTGGGAGACAATCTAGGCAGTTCCATTCTGTACATAGGCCACGGGCAAAGGTTTCATGACGAAGGTACCAAAAGCAATTGCAACAAAAGCAAAAATTGACAAATGGGATCTATTAAACTAAAGAGCTTCCGCACAGCAAAAGGAGCTATCAACAGAGTAAACAGACAACGTACAGAGTGGGAAAAAAATTTTTGCAAACTCTGCATCTCTGACAAAGGTCTAATAGGAACCAGTGTCTATAAGGAACTTATGCAAAAAAGTATAGAGAGTCCACATTTACCCATCACCCAACTTCCCCTAAAGTTAAAAATTATACAACCATGATAAAATTATCGAAACCAGAAAATTAACATTAGTAGAATATTACTAAAACTACAAAGACTATTCAGTTTCTTACTAATGACTTTTTTTTCTGTCCAATATTCTATCCAGGATGCCACATTTCATTTAGCTATTGTATGTCTTGAATTTCATCTACATTTTTTAGTCTGTCTTGACACTTTTGAAAAGTGTTAGTTGGTTACCTTGCAGAGATTTCTCTGTTTGGGTTTGTCTCCTGTTTTCTCATGACAGTTTTGAGGCTGTGAAGTTTCGGTGAGATCACAGCGGCGATGTGCCCTTTCTAGTGCCTCGTATTGGGGTACACGCATTGGCATGTCCTGTTACTGAACGTGTTAACATCGATCGCTCAGCTGATGTGGTGTCTGCCAGGTGTCTGTACTGTGAAGCGGAGCCCTGGTAAATTATCTTGTGGGGAAATACTTTGAGACTATGCCAACGTTGTGTTTTCCCTTAAACATTTTCTTACTGATTTTAGCATTTGTCAGTAGCTCTTTGCCTCTAATCGTTATGACTGTAGAGTTTGCCTAATGATGATTTTGAATTATCTTTATTGCTTCTATTAATACATTTATTAACTGGAGCTCATCTGTAAGGAAGAGCTCTCCTCCTTTATTTATTTAATTATTTACATTTGTAAAACTTCATGGATGTTTATTTTGTTCTATGCATTGTAAGCCGGTACTATTGTTATTTACTTTGTTGTTCAGATTATTCCAGTTTTGACCATTGGGAGCAGCTTCTGTGTCCATTTGGCTCCCGTCTTCTTTAGACACATCCTCATCACTTTTCACTTTAGACACATCCTCATCACTTTTCAGTCATATTTTCATTTTCTCACGTCGTAAAATGTTCCTGAAGCATTTTGCATTTTGCATTTTGCCTGCTCTTGCCCTGGAATCAACTGCCTCTCAAAAGATTTCTCATTCCTTGTATTGGGGAATGGTGTTTAGAAATCAAAGTCTGGGCCAGGCGCGATGGCTCAAGCCTGTAATCCCAGCACTTTGGGAGGCCGAGACGGGCGGATCACGAGGTCAGGAGATCGAGACCATCCTGGCTAACACGGTGAAACCCCGTCTCTACTAAAAAATACAAAAAAAAAAGCCGGGCGAGGTGGCGGGCGCCTGTAGTCCCAGCTACTCGGGAGGCTGAGGCGGGAGAATGGCGTAAACCCGGGAGGCGGAGCTTGCAGTGAGCTGAGATCCGGCCACTGCACTCCAGCGTGGGCGACAGAGCGAGACTCCGTCTCAAAAAAAAAAAAAAAAAAGAAAGAAATCAAAGTCTGGATGCTTGGTGTGCACGTAGCCATTTGGCTGTCCCTGAGTCTGGGCCTCTGCAGTCAGCATAGTGGGCCTATGTGTTTGTGTACCAGCACCCACAACCACACAGCCGTATCTGTGTCTTAATTAACTTACGTGTCTGTCTGTTTAAAACCTTCAGCTCGTATTGATTCCTTGAATTCCAATCCAGCACCTTAAGATTTGCCTCTTGCTCTCACATGTACAATATATACTCACTTATTTGTTCAATTCCTAGCATACGCCTAAAGTAGTTACAGAATTGCTAACTCATATCTTTGTGAGAAATAGATTTACTAACTCTTATCTTTGTGAGAAATAGATGTACTAACTACAGTATTTGTGTAGACTTCTTTTTGTCTTTAGTCTTACAGTAGCCTGTCAAAATACAGTTTTCCGAAATTTCTTAGGTTATTTTCTTCTCCATAGCCTTCAGTATGTTTATGTTATTTATTTGTCATGCGTGTATTGGGGCTGGGATTGCTATGATTTGGATACTTGTCCCTCCAAATCTCATGTTGAAATCTGATCTCTAGAGTTGAAGGCGTGGCCTCATGGAAGGTGTTTGGGTCTTGGGAGTGGATCCTCTAAGAATGGCTTGGTGCCATCCTCATGGTAATGAATGAGTTCTCACTCTATTACTTCCCAGGAGACCTGATTGTTAAGAGAGCCTGGCACCTCCCACTTCTCTCGTTTTCTCCCTCACTTCTGTTCCTGCCATGTGATCTCCGCACACTAGCTTTCCACTGTGAGGGGAAGCAGTCGGAGGTCCTCATCAAATGCAGATGCTGCTGCCATGCTTGTTCTACAGCCTGCAGAACTGTGACATGCCAAATAAACCTCCTTTCTTTTCTTTCCTCTTCTTTTTTTTTCTTTTCTTTTTGAGACAAGGTCTCACTCTATTGTGCTTAAAGTGCAGTGGCACAATCACTGCAGCCTCAACCTTTTCAGGCTCAAGGAATCCTCCTGCCACAGCCTCCCAAGTAGCTGGGACTACAGGCTTATACTACCACACCTGGCTAATTTTTGTATTTTTTGTAGAGACAGGATTTTGCCATGTTGCCCACAGGCTGTTCTTTTCTTTATAAATTACCCAGTCCATTTATTGCATAATAAATGGACTAAGATGGGATATTTGAACCATTACCATGGTTCTAAGAATCAAAGCCATACAGAAATGTATATGAAAGGAAGTATCACTCTCTTCTCATGCTGACTATCCTGTTCTCCTTCGCTTGTCTTGCTACCTTATCCAGATCTCTCCTGTAAGTAGCTGATGTATCTGTCTTGTGTTTCTTTTCTTTTTTTCTTTCCTTCTTTCTTTTTTAGATGGAGTCTTGCTCTGTCACCCAGGCTGGAGTACAGTGGCGTGATCTCGGCTCACTGCAAGCTCTGCCTCCTGGGTTCAAGCGATTCTCCTGCCTCAACCTCCTGAGTAGCTGGGACTACAGATGCCCTCCACCATGCCCTACACATTTTTGTATTTTTAATAGAGACGGGGTTTCACCATATTGGTTAGGCTGGTCTCAAACTCTTGACTTTGTGATCCACCTGCCTCGGCCTTCCAAAGTGCTGGGATTACAGGGGTGAGCCATCGTACCCAGCCGTATTTTTTTTTTTTTGCATAAATAAGCACATACAACTGTTTATTTTGTATCCCCTTCTTTATTACTTGAAGAATGACATAGTGTAGATAATCTTTCTCATTTTGCTTTTTATTAGCTTAATGGTATGTCTTGGAAAGCACTCCTAATCAGTTCACAGAAATCTTCCCGATTCTTTTTTTATTGTTATGTTATGTTATGTTATTATTTTTTGAGATGGAGTCTCGCTCTGTCACCCAGGATGGAGTGCAATGGCCTGATCTCCCCTCACTGCAAGCTCCGCCTCCTGGGTTCACGCCATTCTGCTGCTTCAGCCTCCTGAGTAGCTGGGACTACAGGCGCCCGCCACCGTGCCCGGCTAATTTTTTGGTATTTTTAGTAGAGACAGGGTTTCACTGTGTTTGCCAGGATGGTCTTGATCTCCTTACCTCATGATCCGCCCACCTTGGCCTCCCAAAGTGCTGGGATTACAGGTGTGAGCCACCGTGCCTGGCCTCCCTGATTCTTTTTTATAACAATATAGTACCCCATTTTGTGAATGTGCCATAGTTTATTCAACGTTCCTTCTACACAGAGGCATTTAGGTTGTCTCCAGTCTTTTGTAATTACAAACAACACAACAGTGAATATTTTTGTATTGTTGGAAGTGTACCTTCAGGGTATATTTCTAGAAGTCAGATCACAGAGTCAAAGGTAAGTATATGTTTTATTCTTTATTGCCGGATTTCCCTCTGCAGGAGTTGTGCTGGGTTATACTCCCACTGGCGTTATGTGAGCATGGCCATTTTCCTAGTCTGCCTAACAGAATGTGACGTCATAATTTTTCATTTTGTCAGTTTTATGAAAATAGTATCTCAGTGCTGTTTTCAGTTGCATTTCCTTAATGATAAGTGAACTTGAACATTTTTTCAGGTTTGAAAGTCAATTTTGAATCCTTTTTGATTAATCGTGCATTCATGTCAATTTCCTGTTTTTCGATTGCATCTTTGTTTCACACTGTTGAAGGGTTCTTCATTTATTAGGGATATTAGCTCTTTGTGGTACAGACTGCAATTTTTTACTCCTAGTTAGTTGTTTTGTGACTTTTTATAGTATATGTTTGTTTATTTTGGTCATGTAATTTTAAAACACTTTTATGTAGACAAATTTACTAGTTATGTCTCTGGATTTTCAGTTTTATATAGAAAGGCTAAATAGAAAATCACCCATTACTTATATGCTATCTTATTTTACATTTAAATCTCTAATACATTTGCATTTTTCTTGCCTATTGCGTGAAATGTGGAATCTATTTTTATTTTATGTCTCCAAATGACTACCTGCTTGTCCCAGCACCATTTATTAAACAGGACACTTGTACTACAGTGATTTGAGATGTCGATTTTATCCTATATTAACTTTCCACATGTCCTTGGTCCCATTTCTGAACTTCTATTATATTGCATGTCTATTTGTCTATTAACAGACCAGCATCAAATTGTTTGAGGCTTTTTGTTTTAGTGTCTGGTAGGGCTAGTTATGTCCCCTTTTTAGTTTTTCTTTTTCAGTGCTTTTTGGGATATTCTTACATACTTCTTTTTTCTTATGAACATTAGTATCAACTTGTCTAACTCAGTTATGAAATAGCTTCCTGACATTTTTGATCAAGGTGGCATTGAATTCATACATGAATGTGGGAATAGCTGTCATCTATATATTGTTAATTAATTTAATCTGAGAACAGGATGTATCTTGGTATTTGATGAAGTCTACTTTGTTGTCTTTCAGGTATGTTTTAAAATTGCATTGTATAAATTTTGCACATTTTTTGTTAAATGTATTATAAAATATGTAATCTTTGCTGATATTATGCATGTGGTTTTCTTTGCCGGTAAGTTATCTACTGTTTATTTTTGTGTGTATACAGAGGCCATTGGTTTTCGTAAGTTAATTTATCCTTAGTTGATATCCCCGTTTAATGTTAAATAGTAGCAGAAATAAAGGGTAAACCCAGCAGGCCTATGACTGCCATCCTTAGAAAGGTCTGCTTGCCAGGTTAGTCCTTGGCTGGCATCTGGGAACTCAAATTTCAGAAGCATTCCCACCATTATCTAACTGATAAGGACAGTGTACTGTGCCTAGACTGTTTATACAAACAATTTGATTTATGCTAAACACCCGTTTTCTTTCTGGGAGTCTGGAGTTTTGGTATGTGTTAGGCAGAGGGTGTTTGTGTGATCAGAAACACCCATTTTCTTTGTGGGAGTCTGGAGTTTTGGTATATGTTAGGCAGAGGGTGT
>NW_012115278.1:3610005-3644622 GCF_000951035.1 Colobus angolensis palliatus | reverse complement strand
TGTGATCAGAAACACCCATTTTCTTTGTGGGAGTCTGGAGTTTTGGTATATGTTAGGCAGAGGGTGTATATGTGATCAGACCGCAGTAAAAACCTGAGTGTCTAATGGTCTTCTCTGGGCAGGAACATCACACACACGTTGCTACGTTTTCATCGCTGGGGAAAGATCATGCGCTCTGTGAGCCCTCCATGGGAGGAAGAGCGAGAAGGAAGCCTCACGTGGATCCGTACTCACGCGGACTCTCCCTCTGTCTTTGCCCCTTATGATCTGGCTGTGTGTCCTTACTTCACGGCTGTAATGAATGGTAGTGTCAGGTGTGCAACTGCATGCTGACGCGCAGAATTCCTCTAGAACATCTCCAAGTGTGAGGATGGTCGTGGAGACTCTGACACACTGGTCATAGTGGAAATGCCTTTAGTATTTCCCTATTCAATATGATACTGGCTTTAGAATTAGGTGTATATATCTAATATAAAACTTTTTATCACATTAACAAAGTATCCACCAATTCCTACTTTCTTGAGTGTTTTAAGCATGAATGGGTGTTGAAATTTGACAAAGATTTTTTTTCCCCCAATATTTATGGAGATCATCATATTATTTTTCTCTTAGATCTATTAATAGAGTCTATGGTACTAATGAATTTCCTAATATTGAACCAACCTTGAATTCTGGAATGAATTTTCTTTTTGATGATTTATTATTTTCTTAATGTGGTCTTTTTGCTAATATTTCATTTTCTATTTGGCATTGATATTTATTAGTAATTCATGATATTCATGAGTAATACTTTTCTGTAGTACTCTTTTTTTTTTTTTTTTTAACTAGTCTTTACCTGGTTTAGGTATCATTGTCACACTTGCTTCATAAAAGGAGTTAGGAAAATTTACCTTCTTTTCAGTAATCTGAAATAATTTATAGATCATTGTGACTATCTGATTTTTGAGTTGTTGGTACAGTTCCCCTGTGAGACTGTCTTGCCCTGATTCTTTTTTGGGAGTGGGCTAGTTATTTCTTCAATAACTTTTTATTTCTCTGGAAATAGGTCTGTTTAAGCTTTCTAAATCAGATGGGGTCAATATTGGCAATCTGTATTTCTCTAGGGAACTATCCATTTCACTTAGGGTTTAACATTTATATTCACAGAAGCTTCCAAATTAGTCATTTATGATTTAAATTTTACTTCTGTTTCAATGGTTATTTCCATGTTGTTCTTTCTTACTTTGAATATTTGTGCTTTCTCTCCCTTTTCCCCTTAATCAAGTTAGACTGTGGTTTGTCCATCTTGTTAATTTTTTTCAAAACAACAACCAGGAGTTGCTTTGTTAATTAATATACTGTTTTTATATTCTTTATGTCATTAATTTCTGCTTTAACTTCACTATTTTCCTGCTTTATTTGGTGGACTTTATTTTTTTCTAGTTTTTAGAATTGAAAATTTAGTCTTTTTTTCGGTGTTGTTATTAAATGTGTTTAATGCAATGATTTTCCTCTGATTACTGCTTTAAATGCATCCCTTAAATTTTGATATGTAGTGTTTTCATCATTTTTTAAAAATTGTAATTTCTGTTTCTATTTCCTATAAGAATTGTTTCAATAGAACATTTTTAACTTTCCTGGTAGAAGGACCTTTCTGTTTTTTGTTTTTCTTAGGAATTTTCTAGCTTGGTTGCATTGGCAGCAAAGAGGTTTTGTATTTCAGAATATTTCTGCTTTACGGAAGTTACTGGTTGCTATGGTTTTGATATTTGTCCCCTTCAAACTGTATGTGGAAAGTTGATCCCAGTGTTGGAGGTGGGGCCTGGTGGGAGGTGCTTGGGTCATGGTGGGGGACCCCTTCTGAATGGCATGGTGCCATCTTTGTGGTAATGAGTTCTCACTCTATTAGTCCCTGTAAGAGCTGGTTGTTAAAAGAGCCTGGCGCCTTCCACTCTCTTGCTTCCTCTTTTGCCACGTGATCTCAGCACGCCGTGGGTCCCTTTTGCCTTCCCCAACAAGTGGGAGCAGCCTGAGGCCCTCACCAGAAGCTGAGTGGATGTTGGAGTCTGCCTCTACTTTCAGAGGCTGCAGAACCATGAGCCAAATAAACTGTTCTTTGTAAGTTGGCTGGGTTGGAATCCTTTGTTCTTTTTTTTTTTTTTTTTTTAGGCGGAGTCTCGCTCTGCCGCCCGGGCTGGAGTGCAGTGGCCAGATCTCAGCTCACTGCAAGCTCCGCCTCCTGGGTTTAGGCCATTCTCCTGCCTCAGCCTCCCGAGTAGCTGGGACTACAGGCGCCGCCACCTCGCCCGGCTAGTTTTTGTATTTTTAGTAGAGACGGGGTTTCACCGTGTTAGCCAGGATGGTCTCGATCTACTGACCTCGTGACCCGCCCGCCTCGGCCTCCCACAGTGCTGGGACTACAGGCCTGAGCCACCGCACCCGGCCCCAGCCCCTTATTTCTGAGAAAACTTGGTTACGTCATCCTTGAGTTCAGTCCACTTTTGATTTCTCCCTGTTATTTGCCCGTTTCTGTTTTCTGTTTTCAAATCTCTGATTTAAGGTGGGTTTGTATTTTTAATGCTTCCTTGAGGCTTGAGCGTGGCGAATTCATTTTGAAGCGTGGGCTTGTGGTTTTCTTTGACGTGCTTCACGGTGATTTTCAGAGGAGATTTTCCTTGGCTGATACGTGTGACATCTTCGCTCCCGATAGCGTTTGCACTGGCTCTGTAGGTGCGACTTCGTTTTCCTCTTGTTCATTTAATGCCGTTGGGCTTGTGCTTCGTAGGGTTCCCGGCGCTCTTCTGTGGGCAGAGCACAGTCCTCCGACTCCTGCCTTGCAGAACCCCGCTTTTGCCTACTTTGCTTTTCCACTTGACCATTGGGTTGCCCAAAGGAGCTTTCCCTTCCTCTTGGCTCTTTCCTCCCCAAGGCTGCGTGCCCCCAGATGGGCCCTCTCGGTGCTCCTGCTTCTCTCACAGCACCTCCCTGGCCAGTTCCCCCGGCCCCTTCTGGCGGACCTCCTGATCACCTCAGCACCCCTCCGTCTTCCCTTCGGGTTCCTGTCCATTGGCTGGAAAGCTTGGTGGCTGGGACAGCAGTGAGAGAGAGAGCAGGCTGGGGGTTTGGTGGTATTTTCGCTTTTCAGTTCAGATATTTTACACTTTTGGGGTTCTTTACCTTCACATTATGTGGCAGACATGGCTTTGTGTAGATTTGACTTTCCTTTCTTGTTTTTTCTGTCTTTTGGGAGGAAATTTTGGGATAGAAGCAGTTATACCACTGCCATTATACTCAGGATCCATGTTGCCAATTTTTAATTTTTTTTTTCGAGATGGAGTCTTGCTGTCATCCAGGCTGGAGTGCATTGGTGCAATCTTGTGTCATTGCATCCTCTTCCTCTCAGGGTTCAGTCGAGTCTTGTGCCTCAGCCTTTCAAGCAGCTGGGATTACAGGCATGCACCACCATGCCTGGCTATATATTATTATTATTATTATTTTATATTTTTAGTAGAGATGGGGTTTTGCCATGTTGGCCAGTCTGGTCTTGAACTCCTGACCTCAGGTGATCCGCCTGCCTTGGCCTCCCAAAGTGCTGGGATTACAGGCGTGAGGCACCGTGCCCAGCCCCGTGTTGCCAGTTTCTAAAACGGAACCACTGTATGTTAACAAACTGTGCTGTGGTGGCTACGGGCCTGGTTCATGGAGGTTTCGGAGTCCTACCCAGGCAGGCTCGAGGAGCGGGGGGTACTGGGAAGATGAGGAGTTGTTGCCGAGGGTTCTTGGCCTTGTCCTTGTTCCTTTGCAACTTGGTGTTTCCCAGTTTGTGCTGGAGTATCCCAGGAGTTGGGGAGGACAGGCTGCTGGCAGTAGAAGGAACTTTGTACAGTTACCCAAACCTGATGATCCGTGAGGGCTGAGCGGCTGCTCCATGTGTCAGCCCGTGTCTCCAGCCCACCCACGCGCCGGCCCAGGTGGGACTAAGCTCCATCTTCTTCTCTGGGGCTGCCATTCTCAGCCACCCCCGCACCTCCCTAGTAGAGTTCCCTGAAACTGCCCTGTTTCTGGGCCGAGGATACACCCCACACTGCGGCGTGCAGTTCCTCCATCCTCCGAAACTCATCTGAGCATCTCTTCTGGTTCTCTTAGGCCCCAGCATGGTGGGGGTTCTCTGTCCCCCAGCGCTCCCAGCCAACAGCACTGCTCCCTTCTCCCGGATCCACCTGAATCTGCTGCAGTGGGCCCTGTGCTGGTTGTCCGGGGGCTGGGTCGGGTGGATTTTGGAGCGGGTGAGGGAGCTGAACAGGGCACTGTGCGCTGGCATCCCTTGTTGCTACTCCAGCGGTATTGTGTCTCCACAGAGGTTCGAAGGCGAAAGGAAATGAGAACCGGAGCCGTGACTTGGATTCACAGGGAAGCTGAATAAAGGGAAAGGAGAGAGTTTAAACTTATCTGCAGACATCACGTTAAACGTAATGTTTTCTTGACAAATAACCAGCACACTGCATTATTTTTTAAAATCCCCTCATTAAAAGCTAAGACCAATTTCTTACATATGGAAGAGTTTCTATGCTACAGGTTATTCTAATGAGAAAAAAAAGAAAAGTGACTTACAATACTATACAATACTATCACATGAAATATTCATGTAAAAATTCTTTTCGAACAAGAAGACACATTCTTACAGGTAAGAAATGCTATGCAGATATTAAAAATTAATTCCTGAGCACAAGAGAGTGAGCCAGGGTAATGCGAGTGCAGTTTGTCCAGAGTTTACAAGCCAGGGCCTGGGGTTCCCAGGCCTTGGAGCCATCACTAAGGACCTAAGCCTCGCTCTCCACTCCCGCTTGGCCGCAGGGACCTGCTCCTGGGGGATGGAGGGTGGGAAGCAGGGGGCGAGGGGAGTTCCAAGCTCCTGCGGGAAGCCCGGGACTTTCCAGTGTTCTCTTCTCAGTAATAGAAAGTGCCTCCGGGGCAAGAGAGCAAGACTCCAGTCTCAAAAAAGCAAAAAAAAAACAAAACAAAGCAAAGAGAAAGTGCCTCCTAGAGAGTGGGTGGGAGTTGGAAGTTGCTTCAGTCTTCACTTCCATCTCCCAAGCCACACCTTCTGAGCCGGGGCCCCCTGCACAGGCGTCCTGGAGCAGGAGGGGTGGCTGGCAGTGCCAGGAGAGGAGGGCAGCTGTGGGCCCCCGGAGGCACCATGGTGGTGGGCTTGGGGTTTCAGAGCACAGTGTAACAGCTGTTTGAGAAACGGGGTGAGGACAGATGGTTGGGAATTACGCGAAAGCCTGCTTTGAAGGTTCATGGCGCTGGCGACACAAAGGCAGAGTTACTGCAGCCGCCTCCAGGTTCACAGCAGCCCAGGGGAGAGGGGGCACAAGAGCGCTGGGACCCCGCAACTCTCAGGGCTTCTCTCAGGGGCGCAGAGGGCTCCTCTCCTTTCCCTTGGGCTCCTTCCTTGCGGGGTGACCGCCCCTTGTGGTCTCCCTGACGGGGTGCCCTGTGGGTGCTCCCGAGGGGATAGAGGTCGGGGTGGAGGATGTGAGCTCTGCGGGCCGCCCAGCCAGCACCCACGTGCTCAGGTGCCAGCGAGGGACGCGTGTGTGCGTCAGCGTGACTTGGAGGAACGCACTGTGTCTAGAACACTCTGACTATGTCCCTCTGCGCCTGTCCGCCTCCCCAAAGGCCAGGTCCACTGCACGGAGTGTTTCAGCCTATGGTGCATCTCCCTGTGGCCTCCCCGCCCCCACCCTGCAGAGGAAGAGTCCCCAAAGCCTTTCCTAAATCTCCAGAGTCCCTCTGTTTCCCTGGTGGCACTTCACACTAGCTGTTTGCGTGAGGTGGGACTCGCCAGAGATGGACAGTCACCGCCAGGAGAGGCCCCTGCGTGCCCTGGGAACCTGGGACTCAGTGTGTGCTCGGAAACGTGTAGGAGTGCAAGATTTACCATAGGTTTGACGATGTCTTTTCTTTCTTTTTAAATTAACTGAAACAACCCAAGAACTGGATTTCTTCAAATCTACTAATGTATACTTTAATTTAGAAAAAGGAAAAGCACTGACAAATAAATTTACTCAATCTATAATTATGGTATAAATAAGTTCCACTTACATGTAATGTTCCAAGCATGATAATTTGTTGAGTAAATCAAATCATTGATACATCTTAATGTTCCTAAAGTTAGGAAATCATCTAAGCTTCATAAAAAGAAAGCATTTTATGTATTTAAATTATCCCCAGAAGTCCCTCTTTGTTAAAAATAGAAAAACAAAACAAAACAAAACATTTTTTTTCATGACTTCAAAATTTGCGGATATTCTGTGCCTGGAAGGAATCAGTGGGGTTTCTCCTGCTTTGCACACTGTAGTTCAGGACTGCAGCCTGGAAACTGCGTGATCGTGGAATTGCCATCGGAGGGAGCACTGGAGGTTATTTAATCAAATCCTTTCATGTTATGAGTACATTTCAGAGGTCAGATGAGTTGAGTGGCGCCCCGCCGCCCCCAGGACCCCTCTGGTCACAGTGGCTCTGGGTGGGCAACCCCAGTCCTCAGAAACCCCTGGCTCCTTGGGCACAACCCACTGAAGCCTTGTGTCCCCAGCCTCACACGGCTGCCCTGGATACTCAGGTGAGCAGGGCCCTATTGGGTTGAACAATTGTGACCTGCTACCCCTCAAGGGCTTACGTCTGGGGACTTATATGTGCATGGATTTCCATATCATCATTAAAAACCCTGTGCAGTGTTACATTGTATATGTACGTCTGGGACTTATATGTGCATGGATTTCCATATCATCATTAAAAACCCTGTGCAATGTTACATTGTATATGAATAGGCTGTCATCAGCGTTTCCCCTTTTGTTGACATTTCGGCTACTGTTTCTCCTCCTGAAATAGCCATGTAAAGAATATCTTTCAGCGTTGGGTGATGACTATTTTTCACCCTTCTTGCTAGGTAGGGTCTTTCTCAGGAAAGAAAGAGATTATGTGCTCAAAGGTCAGGTTTGGGGAAAGAGTGGGTGTGCTGAACTCCGAAGAAGACAGGAGGCGACCTCATGGGCCTAAGGGGTGAAGGGGAGACGGGAGCTGCAGCTCCAGCAAGGGCTGTCCAGCCGTGGATTGTAGATTGGAGGGGCTGCCCTCATCACCTGTGGCCTGGCCAGAGGAGCCAGGAGATTCAGTGACCTTGTTCCTCCCACCCATCGAGTCCTGCCAGTGTCTCCCATTGGCCAGACTTACCTGGATTCCCGAAGACGGGATTGCTGCCAGCAGCAGGGCTGAGGAGAAGGCTGGGGAGAAGGCCAGGGGCAGGACTAAAGGGCCATGAGGGATAGCCCCAGACAATCCTCCACTTGTGCCTGTTAGGATTTTAAAAACATCTTTTGTCCAGTCCAAGAGAAAAATCACTTGTTCCCAAAACAAGAGCTGCACAATATCCCATCAGCTACTGTGTGATACGGGGTGATGTTGGTTCGGTAACACCTGAAGCTTAAAATGTTAGCTATCCCAATGCTCTTCATATATGACAATGGACAATAAGTGGGGGAAGAGAAGCAACAAAATACCATAAAACGGACCTGCTGTAGCCCCAGCTTCCAGAGCTGATTCTGAAGTCTGAATTGTTAGTTAACTCACTTCTCTAATGCCACGTTCCCCTGACCTCTGCCACAACTTCAGATACGTGGTTTTTATCTACTGTTGAGGTGACCCACACCCTCATTCTCACAGGACCCGAGACCTTGGTGCTGTGTCTGTACTGGAGTGCCAAGGTGTATATGAACTGGGACTACTGGAATGCAACTGGAATGCAAGGAGGCACGCCTGTGAATGCCCAGCTCCCGGACAGTTCTTACCAGCGTGAGGAAGCAGCAACCCAGCTCCCTCTGAGAATTGAGATCAGTCATCTTGGACAGTAGAGGGACTCTCTTTGTCTGCTTGATGGTCACAAGGCATGTGGAGCTTCACATGGCCAGGGAGGACTCTCAGCTTCCAATGAAATGCTGACACCTGATGTGATACCTTGGTTCTTGTCTTCTTGGTTTAAGAGAATTTAAACAAGAGACACGTAGCAAAAGTGCAGCATGGAGTATTGCAAAAGAAAAAGAATACTTCTGAAAGTTAGAATAGACAGGACACCCTGAGGGAGAGAGTAATTCAGGATGGGCTGCTCATAAGGATGAGACAGCAAAGACAGGCGCTAGGGAGGCTCCCACTGTGGGAGTCTTACCTGATTATTTATAAGGAGGTGGGAGAGGTGTTGCTGGTAAGAATGTTCTGGGTGGTCCTCTGGATGCACATGCGTAGTAGCTGTACATGCTTGTTCGTATATCGTACGTCTCATTAGCATCTTAAATCTCCACCCAGGGGTATGTTTTTTGCTGTTCTAATGAGGACGGGTAAGGTCAAAGTGCATATGCTCTCTAGAGGGCAAAGTCTCTGCTGGAGGTAGCTTTACTTCAGTAGCTCAATTACAGTGCCAGTGCTGAGGCTTGTTGTGTTGACTGCATGCTCACCATGGTTGCCTCATCCTGAGAACATGGTTGCTGCCTTGACTGCCTGTCCTGCCTCAGGTATTAAAGGTAGTGGTACCTTGATTAGTTATGTTTCCTTGGATATTAGGACCTGCAAATCCACTGAGCTCAAGATTATTAAGACAGGGGGTAAAAATTCCTGAAGTGGGTCACTGAGTGCTCCTATCTCTCTCCTTTGTTTCCCACACCCGTGCTTCCCAGTGGTCTGTGACGGAGATCGTGACATTCACTGGTAATTTGTTTAAGCACATACTGCATGCCGTAGGGTGGCACGACAACGTTGCAGACTTTGGGATTGCAGGAAATCGTACCTCTGAAGCTTTAGCAGGCCACTGTTCTGTCAAGTCAGCTGCCTCTGGGTAATGAAGCATATGGTGCCACCAGTGATTCTGGCGTGATGCACTGCCTTCGCTGTAGAATAAGCTCTTTGTCAAAGGAACTGAGTGAGAAACCCAGGGCTGGAAAAGGAATTCTGTACATCAGTGAATGATGGGGCTGGATGAAGCTTTACAAGAATGAAAGGGAAATCCTTATTTGTAAAATGGTTCCAACATGTCTAACCTAATCATAAGATTTCTAACCTAATCATAAATTTCTAACATAATCACAAGAGCCCTTGTGATTGGATTGCGCCCACCTCTGTTGGTTAGGATAATTTCCTCAGCTTAATCACTTCAGCAAGTCCCTATTATCGTGTGTGTTCATCTCCTATTGCTGCATAAATTAACCGGAATTGAGTGGCTTAACCCAACTTTATTCTCTTACAGTTTTGGAGGTCAGAAATCTAAACTCAGTCTATTAGAGAAGGCTGTGTTACTTCTGGAGACTTCAGAAGAAAATAATATGATTTTTCTTCTTTAGCCTTTTGATATGGTAGATTACATTGATTAATTTTCAAATATTGAGCCAACCATGCACACCGGAAATCAGTCCCTTGGTCTGATACCATGATTGGTCATGGTATATGATTATTTTCACATATTCATGGATTCAGTTTGCTAACATTTTATTGGGGATTTTTGTGTCTAAGTTCATGAGATACATTGATCTGTAGTTTTCTTTGTGCTAGCTTTATCTGATTTTGGCTTCATAAAATGAGTTGGAAAGTGTTCCTTCCTGTTTTATTTTCTGGAAAAGATTATATAGAATTGATGCTAGTTCTTTACATGTTCAGGAGAATTTTTGTTGTTGTTGTTTAAGGTTTGCTGGGATAATTTTATTAAGAGATGAATATGTATTTTTTAGCAAGGTAAAAAAATACAAATAATAATAACAACCCTTCTGTTCATAAATATCCCTTCAGGTGAAAACATTGGAAGTCACAACAATTTAAAGAATGTGGCCCAAATAAAGCCCCAGTATTTTTTGCACACATTTGTTTATTTTACCTACCATATGATCCATAATTCAACCTTGTATTCAGTTGCTGGCTTTATTAGTCTGTTCTCACGCTGCTGATAAAGACATACCTGAGACAGGGAAGAAAAAGAGATTTAATGGACTTACAGTTCCGTGTGTCTGAGGAGGCCTCACAATCACGGCAGAAGACGAGGAGAAGCAAGTCACACTTTACATGGACAGCGGCAGGCAAAGAGGGCTTGTGCAGGAAAACTCCTGTTTTTACAGCCATCGGATATTCTGAAATTCATTCACTATCACCAGAACAGTGCAGGCAAGTCCCATCCCCATAATTTAATCACCTCCCACCATGTTCCTCCCATGACTTGTAGGAATCGTGGGAGTTACAATTCAAGATGAGATCTGGGTGGAGACACAGCCAGACCACATCATTTCACCCCAGCCCCTCCCAGATCTAATGTCTGTACGTCGCAAAACCAATCATGCCTTCCCCACGGTCCCCCAGAGTCTTAACTCATTCCAGCATTAACTCACAAGTACACAGTCCAATGTCTCATCTGAGACAAGGCAAGTCCCTTCCGCCTATGAGCCTGTAAAATCAAAAGCAAGTTAGTTACTTCCTAGATACAATGGGGGTACAACCATTAGGTAAATACAGCCGTTCCAAATGGGAGAAGTTGGCCAAAACAAAGGGGCTGCAGGCCCCATGCAAGTCCAAAATCCAGCAGGGCAGTCAAATCTTAAAGCTCCAGAATGACCTCCTTTGACTCCATGTCCCACATCTGGGTCACGCTGATGCAAGAGGTGGGTTCCCATGGTCTTGGGCAGCTCCGTCCCTGTGGCTCTGCAGGGTACAGCCTCCCTCCCTGCTGCCTTCCTGGGCTGGTTGAGTGTTGAGTGTCTGCGGCTCTTCCAGGTGCGCAATGCAAGCTATCAGTGGATCCACCATTCTGGGATCTGGGAGCTTCTCACAGCTCCACTAGGCGATTCCCCAGTAGGGACTCCTCTGTGTAGGGGCTCTGACCCCACATTTTTCTGCTGCACTGCCCTAGCAGAGGCTCTTCATTGGGCCCCGCCCCTGCAGTAAACACCTCCTGGACATCCAGGTGTTCCCATACATTCTCTGAAATCTAGGTGGAGGGTTCCAAACCTCAATTCTTGACTTCCGTGCACCTGCAGGCTCAACAGCACGTGGAAGCTGCCAAGGCTTGGGGCTTCCACCCTCTGAAGCAAGAGCCCAAGCTTTACCTTGGCTCCTTTTAGTCATGACTGGAGTGGCTGGAATGCAGGGCACCAAGTCCCTAGGCTGCACAGAGCAGGGAGGCGCTGGGCCCCACCCAGGAACTATATTTTTCTTTTAGGCCTCAGGGCCTGTGATGGGACCTGCTGCCAAGAAGATTTCTGACATGCCCTGGAGACATTTTCCCCGTTGTCTTGGGAATTAACATTCGGCTCCTCATTGCTTATGCAAATTTCTGCAACTGGCTTAAATTTCTCCTCAAAAAATGAGATTTTCTATTCTATTGCATTGTCAGGCTGCAAATTTTCTAAACTTTTATGCTCTATTTTCTTTTTAAAACTGAATACCTTTAACAGAACCCAAGTCACCTCTTGAATGCTTTGCTACTTATAAATTTCAGGGTTTTTTTTGTTTTTTTTTGTTTTTTTTTTGCTGTCAATAGTGTATTGTATTCATCTGAAAAGCCCTCATGGAAAATTGTTTGGTTTAGCTCTCAGAAACCAACTTCTGAGCTCTGAGGAAACTTGCGTTCTTTTGAGCTACTCAATCTTTCTTTTGAGCAAGGGACATTTTGGGACAGTTCTGCTTCCTCTTAACTTTTTTCTGGGGCTTCTTCTCCTAGACGGGATTCTCTCTTACAGCAACATGAGCTTTCTTATACATCTTCTCCATCATGTCTGCAGTTACACTGTTCTTCCTGTATTGAAAGAACTGTTTCTTGTAAGCATCTTCATCTTCCTCCATGAAGCAGCACATGTAATCTGCAACATTCTGGCCCATGATGTGCTTCCGGTGTACTTCTACACTCAATTCCTTGCTTTCAGAACCATAACCGGAAATCGTTTGGTACTGTGACGGATAGACAAGCCTCTATCTACAGCTCTCTTCAGGGCACCAAAAACTTTATGGCCACTGGTAGTCCTGGCAAGGCCTGCATCCAAATAGCAGGTAAAGACACTTGGCTGACCAACAATGCTTTCCACATTGTATTCATCGCCAGTCACCTCTACTTGGCCTTCATAGATCTTTTCCATGCCAAACCCATTGAGAAGCCTGCAGACCAGCAGCCATACACGGCAGCATAATTGGTCAGGCCAACCTTCAAACCGTGTTTTCGTAGTTCCCACGCATATGCTGTGCATACTATCATATCCCCTTCTGTATGGGCATAAGCAACCTGACAAGTAATATCTCTGTGTGTTACATGAACTGTCATCCTGCGTTTGGGTGTGTCGTGTTTATTTTTATCCTGTATCACCAAGCATTTCCAAGCATAATACTCAGTTTTACCCTCTTGTCGTCTTGTAAATTTCACTTGACCTGTCTTAAAGTAGGCTTTATTCTTAACAACTTTACAAACCCCATCCTGTGGAACAGAGACCCCCATCCATGGATCAACAGAGACCTGCCCTGCTTAGAAATTTCTTCCTCCAGATACCCTAAGTCATCTCTCTGAAGTTCAAAGTTCCACAAATCTCTAGGGAAGGGGCAAAATGCCACCAGTCTCTTTGCTAAAACATAAGAAGAGTTACCTTTGCTCCAGTTCCCAGCAAGTTCCTCATGTCCATCTGAGACCACCTCAGCCTGGACTTTATTGTCCATATCGCTATCAGCATTTTGGTCAAAGCCGTTCAACAAGTCTCTAGGAAGTCCCCACATTCTTCTGTATTCTGAGCCCTCCAAACTGTTCCAACGTCTGCCTGTTACCGGGTTCCAAAGTCACTTCCTCATTTTCGGCTATCTTTTCAGCAATGCCCCGCTCTGCTGGTACCCATTTCCTGTATTAGTCTGTTCTCACACTGCTAATAAAGACACACCAGAGACTGGGTTCTGGGTCCAGTGGTATATCACAGTCACCCTTTGTGGCAGGTTTCAGTCAGAAAAGGAGAGTCACAGCAGCTGGGCGATGGATACACAGATAGCTCCTAATGCTTCCCATAGGCAGGACCCAGCAAGGAGAGTTACATCACCTACAGAAGACCCAGGAATGTCTTCCTTTCTCCAAGTCTAGCTACAAGTGCCAGCATCTCTCTTATTGGCTGGTTTGTGGTATGAGTGTCATCATCACAACTGAGCTGGGCTAAAGTGTATGTCACAATCCAACCTTAAAGATGCAAGGTCCAGGCAAAAGGTGAGCGTTACGTCGTCTAGGTGCTGAGTGCAGTGAGGCATCACAATCCTTTTGTGGTAGGGTGCAGGCTGAGGAAGCGTCACGTGACCTTTGGACTGGGGCCAGGCAGAAAAGTCAGGTCACTCAGGTTCTGGACAGAGGCGTATGCCACAATCACACATCATTTGGGTGAGGCCTAGTCATGTATCATAATGCCACCTGTGGGCAGCACCCAGCCTGGAAAAGAGAGTCACATTTTCAAGGTGCAGAGTCAAACGATATGTCACAGTCTCATCGGTGGACTGGGCTGAGGCAGGAGAGTCAAATCACTAAGGTGCTTAGCAGATGCACACAATACACCTGGCTGTACGGCTGCTGTCTCCTCACTCCGCATTCCAGGGCTCTGCTCTTTCCTTCAAAAAGGTCACCAGGTTTAGCTTGGAGACAGCAAGACCCAGAGATCAGGTTTCCGTCCTTCTTTTAAACCACATCTTTATACAAATCCTGCTAAGCAGGGTTCCAGTATTTCCACTCCTCCAGAGAGAATTCTGTGGCCACATTCCTGAATGTAAACAGTTTCATTTCCCAGCTTTCAGGATGTCCTGGCGTCTTAGCTATGCGTCTCCCAGGACCTGCAGATCACAGGGCAACAGAGGCTGTGACGACGTCTCGGGGGCTCCGGAGATGGCGGACGCGGAACAGTGGAGATGAATCCCAAGCTCTGCTGGGAGTGGGAGACAAAGGCCCAGTGGAATTTTCTAGTGAAACCAGGAGTCTGGAATCTTTTTTTAAAAGGAAACTTTCAAATTAACAATTCAACTTCTTTCATGGCTAAAGGGCTATTCAGATTATAAATTTTATCTATGTTTTCATACTTTGTGTTTTTTGAGGAATTGGTTTCTTTTTAGTTGCCAAATTTGTGAGTGTAAAGTGGATGATAATATTCCTTGATTATCATTTTAATGTCTGAAATATATGTAGCAAAATTTCCTATTTCATTCCTGATATTGGTGATTTGTGTCTCTCTCCTTTTATTTTTGGTCAGTCTTTTTAGAAGTTTGTCCATTTTACTGATTTTACCCAAGAAACAGCCTTTTCTCCTTTGATTTTCATTGGTATTGTCCTATATTAAACTCTCTAGATTTCTTCTATGATCTTTATTGTTTCTTTGCTTGAGCTTTCTTTTGGGGCATTTTACTCTTTTTTGGATAGTGTTTTTGAGGTAGGAACTTAGATTATTGATTTGAGATTTCTTTTCTTTTCCAGTATTAACATTTAGTGTTACAAAGTTTTATTGCAGTTGTATTTCAGTTGCACCCTGTATGTTTTTATGTATTGCATTTTCATTAAAATTCAGTTCTATATATTTTAGAATTTACTTTGAGACCTCTTCATTGACCCATAGACTATTTAGAAGTATGTTGGTTAATTTCCATGCATTTGAAGATTTTTCTATTGTCTTTTTGTTTCTAACTTTATTCTGTTATAGTTGAAGAACATACTCTGTATAAGTTCATTTTTTTACATTTGTGGAATTTTGTTTTATGACCCAGAATGTGATATATCTTGGTAAATCTTTCATGGGAACTTGAAAAAAACTGTATTCTCCTGTTTTGGGGTGAAGTGTTTTATATGTGAATTAAATCCCTTTGGTTCAGCATTGTTTAGTTCTTCCATATTTTCAGTTATTTTCTGTGTAGCATTTCTGTTAGTTTCTGGGGGTGAGTTATTTATGTTCCCAATTATAAACATGAATTTGTTTTTTCTTTCAGCTCTAGCAGTTTTTTGCTTCATGTATTTTACTGCTCTGTTGTTTGGTGCATACATATTTAGAATTGTTGTATCTTCCTGGTGGATTGACCTATTTATCATTATTTAATAATTTTCTTTCCCTCTAGTAATTTACTTTGAAGTCTACTTAGCTGATATTAATATAGTCACTCTTGCTTAAATTTTTTTTGTGTGTGTAACATATCTTTTCCAGCGTATAGTTGGGTTATTTTTTCAATCCTTTCTGCCAGTCTCTGTATTTTGATTGATATGTTTAGAAAACGTGCATTTAAGGTAATTATTGATATGTTGTTGCTTAAATATGCCATTTCAATTACAGTTGGTCTTTCATATCTATAGATTTTGCATCCATGGGTTCAACCAACTACAGATCAAAAAAAATCCCACAAAGTTCCAAAAAGTCAAACTTGAATTTTCTGTGCACTATTATGTTGAGTCCATGGAAGTGATGAGATGCATAGGCATTGTGTTAGGTACTATAAGTAATCTAGAGATGATTTAAAGTGCACAGAAGAATGTGCATAGGTTATATGCAAATACTATGCCCCTTTAAATAACAGACCTGAACATCTATGGAGTTTGGCATCCACAGAGGTCCTGGAACCAATTCCCCATGGATACTGAAGGATTACTGATTTATTTTCTGTTTGTTTCCTCTGTTTCCAGTACATAGCTATATTTCTTTTGTCTTGACTTTGTGTGTTACTTGAACATTTTTTACATTATATTTTGATTCTTTTATAGTATTTTTTAGTGTTTCTCTTTGTGTAGCTTTGGAGTGGTTTCTCAGAGGACTACAGTATACATGCATGACTTATTAGAATTACCACTTTGAATGAAGTGTGAAAATATCACTTCCATTAAGATTTCTTTATCTTGAGTATTAGATGGCAACATAATTTTTGTTTAAATCATCAAATTGATCTATAAAACTCATGGGGAAAGGAATAATCTGTTGTGTGTACACATTTCTGCTTTTTCTGTTCCTTTTGCTTCCTGATGCTCCAAAATTTGTCTTTCTTTTTTCTTTTTCTTTTTTTTTTTTTTGAGATGGAGTCTCACTCCATCTCCAGGCTGGAGTGCAGTGGCGCAATCTTGGCTCACTGCAACCTCCGCCTCCCAGGTTCAAGTGATTCTCCTGCCTCAGCCTCCCAAGTAGCTGGGACTACAGGTGCATGCCACCATACCCAGCTAATTTTTCTATTTTTAGTAGAGACAGGGTTTCACCATGTTGGCCAGGATAGTCTCGATCTCTTGACCTCGTGATCCGCCTGCCTTGGCCTCCCAAAATGCTGGG
Source organism: Colobus angolensis palliatus (assembly GCF_000951035.1). NCBI lineage: Eukaryota > Metazoa > Chordata > Mammalia > Primates > Cercopithecidae > Colobus > Colobus angolensis. The sequence goes on along the minus strand of NW_012115278.1, from coordinate 3,628,318 downwards.
ATTACAGTCGTGAGCCACTGCCCTAGCCTGTTTTGTTTTTTATAATTTTCTTTATGTTTGAATAACTTCTTTTAGCCAACCTTTAAGGGTAGGTCTGCTGGTAAGAAAAGTCTTTTACTTTTTCTTTATCTGAGAGTGTATTTATTTCCTCTTTATTCCTCAAGGATAATTTCACTGGATATAGAATGTATGGTTGACAGTGCTTTTCTTCAATACTTGAAAAATGTTGTACCATTTCCTTCCATCTCTCCTGGTATCAGAGAAGAAATTTGCTGCCATTTGAATTTGTGTTTCCCTGTAGGTAATGCATAGTACTTTCTGGCTGCTTTTAATGTGTGTGTGTGTTTTTTTTTTGTCTTTAGTTTTTGAAGGTTGATGATTTGTTTTGATATGGATTTCTTTGGGTTCATCCTGTTATCCTGTTCCTGGGGCTTGTTCATCTTCTTGAATCTGTAGGTTTGTGTCTTTTGCCAAATTGGGAAAATTTCAGCCTTTATTCCTTAAAGTACTTTTGCAACCTCATTCTAATTCTTTTCTCCTTCTAGTACTCCAGTGACATGAATATTAGATTTTTAAAATAGTCCTACAGTTCCCTGAGCCTCCATTCCACCCCCTGTCCTTTTACAAAAATATGTTTTCTCTCTGCTGTTTAGATTGGGTGACTCTATTGATTTACCCTCAAATTCACTGATTCTTTTCTTTATTATCTCTACTATTGAGTGCATATCAAGAGGCTTTAACAAATTCTGTTGTTGTATATTTTAGATCTATCATTTCCATTTGGTTCTTTTTTGTATATCTTTTGTTTCTTCCCATAGTTTCTCATTTTTCACTTGTTCCAAGAGAAGTTGTAGCTGATTGTTGAGACATTTTTATGAAGGCTGCTTTAAAATCCTTTTTAGATAATCCGACATCTGATATATCTCAGTGTGGACATCAGGTGATTGTGTTTTCTCATTCAAGTTGTGATTTTCTCGGTTTCTGATATGACAGGCGACTTTTGATTGTATTCTGGATGTTTTATCTATTATTTTAGGATACTCTGAGTCATAAATAACTGTTTTATTTCAGCAGGCAGTCAACATGTTTAAGTTTAGCACACAGGTTACAGACTATTTACGTAGTCTGCCATTCAAATGAAGATTTAATTTTCAGAGATCTTGCAGTGCTACTTTGATCTGTTTGGTTTCTCCAGTGCTGCTGGGTACTGCCTTGGGGGCTGGAAGGGATTTCCCCAGGCTGGGCTGCCCAGATGTCTCTTCCTGTGGAGAGGAGTTTCAGGTCTGCAGAAGTGAAGAGGCTTCCATGGCTAAGTGTTTGTTGAGATGGCATCCCCCTTCCTGTGGGGACCTCAGAAAATTCCATGAGCCATGTGCTATAGTAGGGTACCATAGCACATGGCTCTTGACCTGGGTGTCTCTTGGCCTGAGATCCCAGGTGTGAGGTGTAGTGGGGTCCCTTCTCAGGTTCTGTCCGCTCACCAGGTATCTCTTTGTAGGGGATGAGGTGCCTCCCATGGTTACCTTTGCTGGCAGGGCTTTTATTAATCTTACTTGCCAGGGGGCATGTTCCCCTGGTATATTTTCATCCAAGGGAGGAACAAGCCCACCTAGCTGTCTTCTCTTGCTATATTGGGAGTTGGTCTGGAAATGCTGATTTTGAGGGATGAAATACACCCTGCAGCTGTGCTGTTCCCATTTGCCTGGGCTCTCCTGTATTAGTCCATTTTCACGTTGCTAATAAAGACATACCCAAGACTGGGCAATTTACAAAAGAAAGGGGTTTAATGGACTTACAGTTCAACATGGCTGGGGAGGCCTCATGATCATGGCAGAAGGCGAGGAGGAGCAAATCACATCTTACATGGATGGCAGCAGGCAAAGAGAGAGAGAGAGAGAGCTTGTGCAGGGACACTCCCATTTTTAAAACCATCAAATCTCATGAGACTTACTCACTACCATGAGAACGGCTGGGAAAGAGCAGCCCTCCACGATTCAGTTATCTCCCACCAGGTATCTCCCACGGCAGGTGAGAATTATGGGAACTACCAGATGAGATTTGGATGGGGACAGAGAGCCAAACCATTATCAGATCCCAAACCAGTTTCCTCTCCTCTTACTGCAGCCTTTCAGAATTCTCCTTTACTTGCCTCTTGCTTTGTTCCCAGGGTGTATAGGTGTGCTTGGCAGCAGTAAGCAGGGAGTTTGGGGTCTCTATCATTTTGTCTGGACTGGAAGTTCCCTGGAATTGCCCATTTGTTTATTTTTAATCTCTATCATTTTGTTTTTAATTTGTTTCTAGTAGAGAACATATAATTGGACCTCATTTTAAAATATTCTCTGTTATGCCCTACATTCGCTATATTGTATTTCCTTGATACGTCCTCTTCCCATATGCTGATGTTGTATATTGTTAAAGTTTCTTTGCCTCTATTTTTTCAGTGTTTTAAGTTATAAATAATAGTTGCGTTCTCTTAATTGTTAGCTGAAAAATTTGCAAAATCATATTTAAACCTGCCTTTATAAACACTAGGAGTAAAACAAGAGTTGCCATGCATTTCAGGGTTCTGCTAGAGATTAAGGAGCTTTGTTGGCTTCTCAGCAGGCTTTTGGATTGAGAACCTTGAATGAGACACTGCTTCCTCTTTTTCCTTGGGATGTTGGAAAGTTAGACCTAAAGGGCTTTTGGTGCTTTTGATAACAGCATGTTGTCCTTGTTCCACTTGGAATAAAATCTAGAGCCTCAACCATGACTCATAAAGCCACAAATGAGCTGGCTGCAGCTGCCACTTACACATAATTTCCTGCCACAGGGGCTGGACCCCAGACACAGAGGCCTTCTTGCTAGGTGAACGTACATTTGTACTTGTCGCCTCTACCTGGGATGCTCTTCCCAAGCATGCTGGAGGCTGGTTCACCTCTCTAGTGTCTCCTCAAGTATCCATCCTCAGGGCAGCCTTCCCTGGCCCTGCGGAAGGAGTTTTTCCATCATTGCCGACTACTTTCCTGTGTTCCTTTCCTTCTAACAGAGTATTATCTATGACACATTGTAATAATGCTCTAATATATATGTGTGGCAAATAAATGAATATATAAACTTTTCCTCTGTCTCCCTTCACCAGAGTATAAGCTCTAGGAGATCAGCAAATGTGTGTCTATCTTGGTCACTGTGGAATCCTCAGTGGTCCCGACAGTGCTGCCACATAGTAAGCACTCAGTACTCATCAAACAAATAAAGGAGTGAGTGGAGACTAAGCAATATGGGATGTTGGCTCATGAGGACTGCACATTTTTGAAATACATGTACTTATATTTAGAAATCAAACCATGTATCAAGTGGTGTAAGTCATTGATCATAATTTTCACAGGTTCTGTGGGGAGAGTGGTTCTCGCATGGATTCATCTAAGAAGGCTTCTTGCGAGGATATTTTAATCAGAATCGTAAGCTGAGAAGAACGAGAAAAAGACAACTTTGTTATTTCTCAGTGGTGTTAGGAAGCTTTGGGGATTTCTTGGTTCCTAAGTGATGAATTCTCCATGCAGGCCTGTTCATGCCTTTGTGTTCATTTCCTCCTTTGGGTGTGAAGGGGATTTGGAAAGCCTTCCCATGGGTCTGGATTTATTTGTGTCTCTGCCAGTGGGACATCTTTAGCCATGCCAAGACTCTGTCATTGAAAGTAAGATTAGTGCCAATAATAGGCAGGATAAAGGCTCTAATTTATAGGTTGCTTATAATAATTTCATGTTAATAGTTGATAACTCTTGCCAAATCCTAAATCAGGCTTTCCTGCTGCCTTCCAAGTTCTTCTTGGCTAGCTATCATTTCTGATGTATGTATGTTATTTTTCAATATTAGTTACCTTTCCTCATAAACTATAGGGCTTATAACATAAGTCATGTAACTTTTATATTCTTAACTGTCTTGAGAAATGTTAAGATCCAAGAAATGACATAATATAAAAGAGCGAAAGAAAGTTCACTCACTGCAAAGCTTAATCACGGGAATGCTGGTGGCGGGCCCGGTTGCCCTCATGTGCTCTACCCCACAGAGGCGGAGTGGCCACCAATCTGCGCAGTCTCTAAGTTCACAGACACTAATGACTCATTCTTCTTGCCTTTGGGGAAATAAACAACAAAAAGAGAAAACACTCCCTTAGCAGTAAAACTAAACAAATGAGAACACAAAAATGAAACTAAACAAAAAGGTACATATCGCTATCAAAATCCCCCCAAAATAAATTTTATTTTCTTCCTTTTATTTAGTGCTTTTTAATAATGATTCAAGTCACTTCTAATGTCTCTTTTTCATGGAATACAAAAATAGGATTAGTTTTTAAATTACAGATGATTCTAAATGGATCTGATACCAATGCGAAAGAACAACATAACAAGAAGTTTATTTTTAGAACGAGAGTGGTCACCTAGCTTTTCTGCCAGGCATATAAACATGAGGGTCATTTAACTTGCTTTATCTTGTATCTGAGCCTTTAAAGAAGTGCTGCCTTGCAAACAGAATCATTAGTAAGTTTACTGGGAAGATGCATGCATAATTTTGGAGGAAAATTTACACACAGGCATTTTCATTTTTGTTTTTACTTTATTTATTTATTTATTTATTTATTTTGAAAGAGTCTCACCCTGTCACTGAGGCTGGAGTGCAGTGGTATGATTTCAGCTCACTGCAACCTCTACTCCCCAGGCCCAAGTAATCATCCCACCTCAGCCTCTGGAAGAGCTGGGACTACAGGCATGCGCCACCATGCCTGGTTAATTTTATTTTTTTGTAGGGACAGGTATTGCCACATTGACCAGGCTGGTCTTGATCTCCTGAGCTCAAGTGATCTGCCCATCTTGGCTTCCCAAAGTGCTGGGATTACAAAAGTGTGAGCCACCACGCCTGGCCCATTTTTATTTTTAAATGTCTGCAGCAAAGATGATTTATAATGAGCTTTTTACTAATTTTGATAGTCTTTCTAACCTTGCTCTGACATTCTCCAAAGATAATATTGTAAGTCAAGTTCATTTAAAATATTCAATTATATTTGAAATGTTTGTGAAAATTGCTAAATATGTCAGCTATTAAACATGTAAGAACTTTCAATATGTTTTAGAGATTCAAAAAAATCAGGTGTTTCTTTTTGCTCCGGTCAGATTTTGATGGGGGTGATTTTAAAATGAAACAGGACATCATGAGCGGAAGCATCAGCACAGAAGGGCAGGCTGCAGGGCATCTGATAAAAGGAAGCCCAGAGATCCCAGGGACTGTCTACCTGACTTCTGAGATATCAGCCTGCTTGTACCTCTGCTATGGTACACCTGATAGTCATGGAGACTGTTCAGGTTCTCAAATGCTGGCTGGAGGCAGGCAGACCTGCGCCCTTTCCTCCTTATCCCGAGTTGTGTGATGCCTGCTGATCTCCCTTACCCTGATGAGGGCTCTGCAGGGGGTATGAGGTCCCAGGACCCTAGGTGGACAGTTGGGGAGGATTGGATGCAGGAAAAGTAGCCGACTTAATTTATTTTAAAATTTAGATATTGGCAGAAAAAGAGTATTTTAACCCGGTGTCATAATGAGAGAGAATGTTAAATTCCAGTCTGCTAAGGGCGTGTAAACCTCTGAAGTTCACACCTCCCTCTGATTACAATGAATACTGGACAAAAATCAACTACATATGGACTCTGAAAAATATAAACAGGTAGATTGCAAAGAACGTCAAAACCTGCAGAAGGCACCCTCTCAGGGTGGTAGCAACCCTATCTTTTGGCCCACAGGAGTCAGAGTAGCACCTGCAGGCCAGGGAGTGTGGGGGAATCCCAGAAGAGAGAGCCAGAGAAGCCCCCCAGTTCTGTTCATGAACTTGCACTAGCCTCAGCGTACTTTCAGAACAATGCCATCTGGGGACAGACTCAAACCAGCGCAGCAAAGGCCCAGAGGACTGACTGATGACTCACTGAGGTGGGAACCATCCATACAGGTCTCTGACTAACTCTTGAATGGTGTATATGCTAGGCAGGCATGAAGCAAGATGGCAAGGCTTAGAGAACTCAACTGAGATTTGAACCATCTGCACAAGCATGTGGCTGACTATTGAATGATACATGTGTGAAACAGGCCCGAATGATCACAGGAAATTTGAATTTGAACCTCTTCCCTTAGAAAGTGCGACAGAAATTGTGGTCGGAAGCTAATTAGCTTATAAGTTTAAAAAAATTAATAATCTCCAGAAGATTAAAACAGAATCCAGAGTTTACGTATTTTAACATTGACAGTATCCAGGAGACAGTACCAAAGGACTCAGTGTACAATGAATAAGAAAATATGTTATAAATTTCCAAGGGAAAATGACAGTCATCAGACACCAAACCTGAGAGGACCCAGATATTGCAGTGACCAAAGAATTTAAAGTAGCTTTCATAACTATGATCAATGAGGTAAAGAAAATGCACTTGAAATGAATGAAAGGATGAACATTCTAAGGGGAGAATAGGAATTATACCAGAAAATCTAATACAAAGATTAGAAATTAAAACTACAACACCTTAAATAAAAAAGAGTTGCTTGATGAGTTCAGTAGTGGAATGACTATGACAGAGGAAAGAGTCAGTGAACTGAACTAGATCAATATAAATTATCCAATCTAAAGAACTTAGACAAAATTTTTTTTGCATTGCTAGAGTTCCTAAAGCTGTGGAACAAGACCAAAAATTGGAGTTTCACTAAAGAATAAGAAACTCGCTCAAAACCACACAACTACATGGAAACTGAACAACCTTCTCCTGAATGACTCCTGGGTAGATAATGAAATGAAGGCAGAACTCAAGAAGTTCTTTGAAACCAAAGGGAACAAAGAAAACCTCTGGGATGCAGCTAAAGCAGTGGTAAGAGGGAAATTTACAGCACCAAATGCCCAGATCAGAAAGCTAGAAAGATGTCAAATCAACACCCTAAGATCACAACTAAAAGAACTGGAGAACCAAGAGCAAACAAACCCCAAAGCTAGCAGAAGACAATAAATAACCAAGATCAGAGTGAAGCTAAAAGAGCTGGAGACACGAAAAACCCTTCAAATAATCAATGAATCTAGGAGTTGGTTTTTTGAAAAAATCAATAGGATAAGTAGATCGCTAGCTAGACTAGTAAAGAAGAAAAGAGAGAAGAATCAAATAGGCATAATAAAAAATGATAAAGGGGATATCACCACTGACCCCACAGAAATACAAACAACCATCAGAGAATACTATAAACATCTCTATGCAAATAAACTAGAAAATCTAGAAGAAATGGATAAATTCCTGTACACATACACCCTCCCAGGACTGAACCCAGAAGAAGTTGAATCCCTGAATAGACCAATAGCAAGTTCTGAAATTGAGGCAGTAATGAATATTTAACAGCCTACTCATAATAAAAAGTCCAGGATCAGAGGATTTACAGCTGAATTCTACCAGAGGTACAAAGAGGAGCTGGTACCATTTCTTCTGAAACAATTCCAAGCAACTGAAAAGGAGGGACTTCTCTCTAACTAATTTTATGAGGCCAGCATCATCCTGATACCAAAACCTGGCAGAGATACAACAAAAAAAGAAAACTTCAGGCCACTATCCCTGATGAACATCAATGCAAAAATCCTCAATAAAATACAGGCAAGTTGAATCCTGCAGCACATCAAAAAGCTTATCCACCATGATCAAGTCGGCTTCATCCTTGGGGTGAAAGGCTGGTTCAACATATGCAAATCAATAAACGTAATCCATCACATAAATAGAACTAAAGATAAAAACCACATGATTATCTCAGTAGACACAAAAAAGGCCTTCGATAAAGTTCAACATCCTTTCATGTTAAAAGCTCTCAAAAAACTAGGTATTGAATAAACTAGATGTGATTCTTATCATAAAATAGTAAGAATCATTTATGACAAACCCACAGCCAGTATCGTACTGAAGGGGCAAAAACTGGAAGCATTCCCTTTGAAAACTGGCACAAGACAAGGATGCCCTCTCTCACCACTCCTATTCAACATAGTATTGGAAGTTCTCGCCAGGGCAATCAGGCAAGAGAAAGCAATAAAGGGTATTCAAATAGGAAGAGAGGAAGTCCAACTGTCTCTGCAGATGACATGATCCTATATCTAGAAAACCCCGTCTTGTCAGTCCAAAAGCTTCTAAAACTGATAAACAACTTCAGCAAAGTCTCAGGATTCAAAAACAATGTGCAAAAATTGCAGGTATTCCTATACACCAACAATACACAAGCAGAGAGTGAAATCATGAATGAACTCCCATTCACAATTGCTACAAAGAGAAAAAAATACCTAGGAATACAGCTAACAAGAGAAGTGAAGGACTTCTTTAAGGAGAACTACAAATCACTGCTCAAGGAAAACAGAGAGGACACAAAGAAATGGAAAAACATACCATGCTCATGGATAGGAAGAAGAATCAATATTGTGAAAATGGCTATACTGCCCAAAGTAATTTATAGATTCAATGCTATCCCCATTAAACTACCACTGACATTCTTCACAGAATTGGAAAAAACTACTTTAAAGTTAAAATGGAACCAAAAATGAGCCCGTATAGCCAAGATAATCCTAAGCAAAAAGAACACAGCTGGAGGCATCATGCTGCCCAATTTCAAACTATACCACCAGGCTACAATAACCAAAACAGCATGGTACTGGCACAAAAACAGACACACAGACCAATGGAACAGAATAAAGATCTCAGAAATAAGACTGCACATCTACAACCATCTATCTTCAGCAAACCTGACAAAAACAAGCAATGGGGATAGGATTCCCTGTTTAATAAATGGTGCTGGGAAAACTGGCCAGCCACATGCAGAAAATTGAAACTGGACCTCTTCCTTACACCTTATAGAAAAATTAACTCAAGATGGATTAAAGACTTAAATATAAAACCCAGAATTATAAAAACCCTAGAAGAAAATCTAGGCAATACCATTCAGGACATAGACACAAACATAGATTTCATGACAAAAATGTCAAAAGCAATTGCAACAAAAGCAAAAGTTGACAAATGGGATCTAATTAAACTAAAGAGCTTCTGCACAGCAAAAGAAACTGTCATCAGAATGAACGGACAACCTACAGAATGGGAGAAAATTTTTGCACTCTATCCATCTGACAAAGGTCTAATATCCAGAATCTATAAGGAACTTAAACAAATTTACAATTAAAAAACCAACAACCACATTAAAAAGTGGGCAAAGGACATGAACAGGCACTTCTCAAAAGAAGACATTCATGCAACCAACAAACTTGAGAAAAAAATCTCAATGTCACTAATTATTAGAGAAATGCAAAGCAAAACCACAGTGAGATCTCACATCAGTCAGAATGGCAATTATCAAAAAGTCAAGAAAGAACAGATGCTGATGAGGCTGTGGAGAAACAGAAATGCTTTTACACTGTTGGTGTAAATGTAAAGTAGTTCAATAATTGTGGAAGACAGTGTGGTGATTCCTCAGAGACCTAGGGCCCAAAATACAATTTAACCCAGCAATCCCATTGCTGGGTATATACTCAAAGGCATAGAAATCATCCTTCTCTAAAGATACATGCACGTATATGTTCATTGCAGCACTATACACAATAGCAAAGACATGGAATCAACCCAAATGCCCTACAGCGATAGCCTGGATAAAGACAATGTGGTAGGTATACACCATGGAATACTCTGCAGCCATGAAAAGAAACAAGGTCATGTCCTTTGAAGGGACATGATGGAGCTGGAAGCTGTCATCTTCAGCAAGTTAGCACAGGAACAGAAAACCACACTCTGCATGTTCTCATTTATAAGTGGGAGCTGAACAATGAGAACAATGGATAGAGGGAGGGGAACAACCCACACTGGATCCTGTCAAGGGGGAAGAGGGGGAGGGAGAACATCAGGATAAACAGCTAATGCATGTGGGGCTTAATACCTCAGTGATGGGTTGATAGGTGCAGCAAACTACCATGGCAGACGTTTACCTATGTAATAAACCTGTACTTCCTGCACATGTGTCCCGGAACTTAAATTTAAAAAATAATAAATATTTCCAAATGTTAAAAACAATTGGAGCTTCAGAGAAGAGGAGCAGGAGATTAAGAGAAAAAGATATTTGAAGAGGTAATGACAGAGAATTATCAATCTTGCAAAGACACATTTACAATTTCATGAAGTTCAGTGAAAACACAGGATGAAATAGAGGAAAACATGCCTGGACACATCATAATCACAGTGCTGAAAACTAAAAATAAGAAAAAATTCTTGAAACCAGTGAGAGAAGAGTGATACGTTGCATACAAGGTACTAGGATTTGAATGACTGCAACTTTCTCATCGGAAATCCTGGAGGCAAGTAGATAGTGGAGCACCTTCTTTAAGTGCTGAAAGAAAAGAACTTTCAAGCCAGAATTCTGTATCTAGCATAATAATCCTTCAGGAATAAAGGAAAAAAAGAGAGACATTCTCAGATGAAGGAAATGACTGGCATTCATTTCCAGCAGACCTGCTCTATAAGACATGTTAATGGAATTTCTCCAGGATGAAGCAAAATGATACTACAGAGAAATTAGATCTTTAGGGATGAAGAACAGCAGAAATGGTAAAAGTAGGTAAGTATAAAAGATAACTTTTTTCCCTCTTAAGTTCTTCAAAATGGGTTTGATGGTTGAAAGTATAAATTATAGTATTGTCTGGTGGGAGTTTTAAGTATATAGCTGTAACATATACCATAAGGTATAATATATACAATATATACTGCAAGATGTAAACTATACCATAAGAGGAAATGGGAGAGGTAAAGTGACTTATATCATTTCAAAGCTTGTACATTTTACTTGATGCAATAAAACTTTAGGCTATAAAGAAGTTACATATCTATATTTTAATTCATGGAGTAAGTACTAAAAATAAAAATTATTAAGAATAATAATATTTAATACTTATTAATTATTATTAAAAGCCAACTGATGAAAATAAAATAGTATTCAAGTAACCCAAAACAAAGCAAGAAAATGGGCACAGAAATGAATAAAAAAAGAAGAGACAAACAGAAAATAAATGATAATTTTTTTGACCTGGAGATATCAATAATTATGTTAACTGCAGGCATTCCCATTAAGAGGAAAATATTGAGAAAGCAGATAAGGAAGTAAGGCTGTAATATATACTGCTTATAAGAGACATACTTTTACCCTTGATCTTAGCTGAAAGGCTGAGCAATGATATGAGACATACTTTTCAATTAAGTATAGAGATATGTTGAAAGTAAATGAATAGAAAAATACATGGCATGCAAATAATAAGCATAAAAGGCCAAAGTGGCACAGAGTAAACTTCAATACACGTAATATAATTGAACATAATGAGAGACATTTAATAATAAATGAGACAGATTATAAGGAAGATATAACAATTATGAATGTCCCTGGTAGATACTCAAGATGCAATTGATTCACTAAAGTAAAACAAAATAGACAATTCCAGAATCATAGAAGAAGATTTTATCACCGTTCAGAAATTGATAGAACACCTAGACAAAAAAAAAAAATCAGGAAAGCCATAGAAGCTATGAATAACATTATCAACCACCTTGATTCAATTGACATTTGTAGAACACTATATCCAACAACCACAGAATTCAATCTTTTCATGTATACATGGTCCGTTCACCAATATTATAATATTACATCATAAGGATTACGTACTCTGACCACAACAAATTTAAGTTAGAAATCAGTAGCAGCCTGGGAAAACCCCAATGTCTGGAAAGTCAAAAATACACTTCTAGTTAAGTCATGAGTCAAAATTGAAATCACAAGGGAATAAGATAGTATTACAAAGTAAAATGTTGAAAATATATAAAAAATTTTTTGAGTGCAGCTAAAGTTAGCTTAGAGGGAAACTTGTAGATGAAATACAACAGAAAATAAGAAAGATCTAAAATCAGCTATCTAATGTTCTACTTTAAGAAGCTGGAATGGAAAGTAAAACTAAAATACATAGGAAGAAGAAACTAATAACGATAAGATCAGAATCAACAAAGTAGGAAACAGACAATGCAGAAAAAAAAAAAACCCACTCAGCCAAAAAGCTAGTTATTTGAAAAGAAACAATTGAACACACATCACCAGTATGATCAAGAAACGAGAGGTGACCAACACAAACCCTACAGGAATTAAAAAACAATAAGATAATCTGTTAACAAATTTATACCAACAAATTCAACAACCTACATGAAATGGAATAGTTCCGTAAAAAATACAACTTACCAAAATGGACTCAAGTTTTAATAGAAAATCTGAATAGAATTATATCAATAAAGCAGCTGAATTAGTAATTAAAATTATTTACACAAGGAAAAGTCCAAACACAAATGGCTTCCCGTTTAATCTTCTCAAACATTGAGTAAGAAATAATACCAACCCTATAAATCTCTTTCAGAAAATCATGGAGGTGGGGGACAGTTCCCCACTGATTTTGTAGTTCTAGTATTACCCTGGTATTAAGACAAAGGTATTATGTGAAAAAAAATTACAGATCAACATCTCCCACTCACATAGATCCAAGCAAGATATCAAATCAAATGCTATGGTATATAAAATAGTACAGCATAACCAAAAAAACGTTTATTCCAGAAATCCAAGGTTGATTTAACATTCAATAATTAGTATAATTTTCCATCTTAACAGAATGCAGGAGAAAAACCATATGATCATTTCAATAGATGCAGAAAGAGCATTTGAGAACAAACCATGAATTCTCAAACTGATGAAAGGCGTTTTTGAAAAACCTGGAGCCAACCTTATACTTCATGGTGAAAAACTTAATTGTTTTTCCATGAGATTGGCAGCAAGGCAGTCACCTTTTCCATTCAACAGACAATGTACTGAAGAACCTACTTCTTGTAACATGACAATATAAAGAAATAAATGGCAGAAAAATGAAAATGAGAGAAGTAAAACTGTTCTTGTTTACAGGCTATATGATTGTTTATGTAGAAAATCTCAGGTAGTCTACAAAAAATCCAGTACTAGCAGAACTAATATATAAATTAAGCAAGGTCAGAAGATACAAGATCAGTATCAAAAATCAATGTATTATCATATACTAGCGGCACATAATCGGAAAATATTTAAGGAACAATTGCATTTATAATGATACCAAAAGCCTAAAAAATCTAGGAATAAATCTTAAAAAAAAAGGTATGCTCAAGATTCCTATAACAAAAATTACTGAGATGTTTTGAAAATAAATTTTTGTAAAAGATCTAAAGACCTAATGAAGAGATACAGTCTGTCCATAGATCAGAAGACTCAATGTTGTTTAGTGTGCGGTTCTTCCCACATTGACTTACAGACTTAAGCACAATTCTAAAAAAAATTGAACTAGGTTTTTCTGCAGAGAATGACAAGCTAATTATACAATTTATGTAGACATTCAAGGGCTAAATTCAAATAACTAAAGCATTTTTCTTCCCCAAAAGGACAACTTTTGGAGCACTTACCTGATTTCTTGAGTTACTACAAAGCTGTAGTAATCAAGACTGTGGTAATGGCAAAAGATAGACATAGATTAATGGAACAGAATAGAGAGTCCAGAAATAGACTCTGTATATGTGTTATGTGTTTTTTAAATATACAACTGATTTTAAACCATAGTGGCAAAGCAATTCATTTAGGAAAGAGAACATTTTTTCAACAAATGATGCTGAATCAACTGGATATCTGTATAAAAGCAAAAATAATGCTAGAGTTGATTTGTAGTTTTACTCCATTATCTGTTTATTGTAGTATCTTTATAGTGATGATCTCTTTTTTCATTGTTTGTTTTGGTGACTCTCTCTCTTTCCCACTTTCTACTCAAAATTGTCATTTTCTCTTCACTTCTTTGGGTTCAATTTGTTGTTATTTTCTTAACTTACAAAGATGGATACTTAGCTTTTGATATTCATGCTTCGTATTTCCCATTGTGTATATTTGACTATAAATTTCCTTTTAGCTGCATCCCTCAAGTTTTCATGTGCATTTTGATTGTATTTACATTTTGTTTATTCAAAATTATTTTAAATTTCTATTATGATTTATTACCTTAGTTTTCTTGATTAGCCAATTTTTGACTATTTAATTTGATTGAGAATTATTTAAAATTCTATTTCCCCTTTCCTGGCAGTTATATACTCACTCTTTTAGTATTTTTAGTGGTTTAATGTCATCTGGAGATGCCGGCCTTCATTCTTAACTCATCGAGGGCCCATGTTAATTGGTACTTTTACACTCTTCAACCCCTAATTTCTTTAAGCAAAATTCCTCTTCTGTATTTGGTATCTATGAATTGTCATCCATGCAGTTGTGGGGTCCGGCTAAATCTGTTTTGGTTGTTTCTGCTCTCATTCATGCTGTTTGTCTTCTGTGTCCCTGGAGATCCAAGACTATAATCTCATCATTTCATCTTATTCTGTGGGATTCCTGAGGGCCTGCAGGCAGGATGCTTTCCTCCAGAAACTGCTGTGTCTGCTTCTGCTGGATGCCAGGGAATAATTTTAGTGCATTTCAAGGATCTTAGCTCAATATGAGAAATCTTAGTGGAGCCTACAACCTCACAGGCATTCACACCTCCTCTGACTTCAGTGCTTGATCAGCCTCGAGCTTCAAGGCAGTTCCACCCTGTGCCACTCAAGTCTTGCAGCTGCTAGACAGCTGCAGGAAACATTTTCATGGGGAGAGATTCCTTGGAAAGCCATACATTGTCTTGCTAATCCAGAATGTGTTAAAAGTGTGTTTTATCTAGGGTTCATTTGTTTGGCTGAAGAAGGGACTCTTAGACCTCCTAGTTTATCATTTTGAAAGAAGTGGTAGCAATGATTTATGGTATTGGCTTATTTCAGTGGGACAAGGATGTCAGGTCATTGCTGAATCAGCATTTCTGTGACAGACTAATGATGTTTCACATCCTGACTTTCACTACACGATCACCTCTTCACTGTATAAGCTGATGAAGGAGACAAGTAATGGGTATAATCTTCAACTGTACGTAAACTTTGCATACTGTAAAATACACATTATGTACCTACAGTGTTAGGCTTGATAGATAGGGATGTGCTAGATAATTACTTCATTTTGTAAAAGAGTGTATTTGTAGTTTCTTCATATTTTGACTTTTTTTTTAAATTAAGAGATCAGTTATTTTGAGCTGAGTTATTAGGTGCAATATTCAAGTTTTTTGAAGATTTTACTTTATTTTGTCTTTTTTTTTTTTTTTTTGAGACGGAGTCTCGCTCTGTCGCCCAGGCTGGAGTGCAGTGGCCGGATCTCAGCTCACTGCAAGCTCCGCCTCCCGGGTTCACGCCATTTTCCTGCCTCAGCCTCCCAAGTGGCTGGGATTACAGGCACCCGCCACCTCACCCGGCTAGTTTTTTTTGTATTTTTTAGTAGAGACGGGGTTTCACCATGTTCGCCAGGATGGTCTCGATCTCCTGACCTCGTGATCCGCCCGTCTCGGCCTCCCAAAGTGCTGGGATTACAGGCTTGAGCCACCGCGCCCGGCCACTCTTTTGTCTTCTTATACTACATAACTCGGACCATGGTATTTAGGATAATTATATGACACTAAATATGTAAATAAAAATGTCTATAGGTACACGTCAAGTTGTGCTCACCATACTCTGTGTGTGTGTGTGAGGCATATACAGGTAGAACCATCTCTGTTTGGCATTTGGCAGAACATTTTAATCTGGTTTAGGCCTCTGATTTTTCTTCCAAGTGATGATGTCAAACAAAACAAAAGGTATAGCTACATTCAATATATTTTCAGCTTTAAAGTTTCATTTAATAACATTTGGATTATGATACATTTTTCGTTCTTTAACAGTGGGTGATTTACCCCCCAGGGAACACTGGTTCTTAATGGGGTGATTTTAGTCCCCCAGAGAGAGGATGGTGGCTGTGTCTGGAGACATCTTTGGCCATCACGCTGGTGGTGGTGAGGTGCCACTGGCATCGAGTGTGGCCAGGCCAGGGCTGCTGGGCAGCGTCTTATAATGCACGGGCCAGCCCCAGAGCAGAGAACGATCTGGCTCTAAATTAGCAGGGCCAGGGTGAGAAACCCTGCTCTGAAGTGATTCTCCTTATGACTTAGTTGATATAACAGCAAACTTGATGGAGAATTGTGATTGAAGACCCAACATTTGGGCTCCATGGCTTTTAAATGAAGGTCAGCTACCAACTGTACATGCAGATTGAGATTCTTAAGCTTGATTTAAACAAGGACAAGCTGGCCGGGCACAGTGGCTCATGCCTAAAATACCAGCGCTTTGGGAGGCCGAGGCAGGCAGATCACCTGAGGTCAGGAGTTCAAGATCAGCCTGGCCAACATGGCGAAACCCCATCTCTACTAAAAATACAAAAACAAGCCAGGTGTGGTGGTGGGTGCCTGTAATCCCAGCTACTCGTGAGGCCGAGGCAGGAGAATTGCTGGAACCCAGGAGGTGGAGGTTGCAGTGAACCGAGATCACACCACTGCACTCCAGCCTGAGCAATAGAGCAAAACTGTCTCAAAAATGAAAACAAAAAAATTAAAAAATTTAAAAAAAAAAGCACAGACAAGCTGCTGTTTGTAATATTTGCAGTCTTTCAGCATGATTGAATCACAGTGAAGAGGCCACACCCACAGAGGTGCTGGGCAGCTTAGCCACCGGTACCTGTTGCCTTCCGGTGACCTCCCACGGTGGCTCGGTCGCCAGCCTCTGGGCGTCCCGGCGCCGGACCTTGGCAGCCTGGGCAGAAGGCTCCTGCACCTCATCTTCTCTCTTCTACTCTTTCTGGCCTTTCCCTGGGTCCAGTTTTCTGAATCTGCCTAGTACTGTGAAAATAGTTACATGTGCCAGTTAAATAGACTTTTCCTTCCTTTCTTTGAAGATTATAAAAACTGCATTAAAAAATTCTTTTGAAACTGTGATGTTTAACTTTAAAAAGAAATTGGAAATGCCACTTACTTGAAAGACCTATATGGAGTGGTATTTCGTGATGTACGATTGAACAGTATCTTTACACAGGTCTTAAAGAGAGTCTTCCGTTCGGATTGAAATTTAACACGGACATTAACTCAGATCAATGAGGGATTTCTGCCACCGTTGTTGGACTTTTTCTCCGTGAATCTTCGTTGTGCATATATGATAGTAAATTATTTATAGACTGTGTATTTGAGTCTGATCTTTTATAAGAAGCAGGAGTCTGGGCCTACCTTATGTTCACATCTTTTCAAGACTTTTTTTTAATCTTGCATATATTTTCTGTTTTAAACTGATTCTCATCACACATCCTTTCTTCTAGGCATTGGCACATCTCCACTTAATAGAATATGTTGGAGAACAAACTGCTTTGCTAATAAAGGTAAAATAAATGCTATAATAGAAGGTACTCCAGCCACTGTTCTTTGATTTTGTGGGGAAAAAAAAAAATTTCTGGTAAGAACAGGTCACATTAATTATGTAAAAAGGCACAGCAGGGAACCTGTTCTATCCTGTGCAGCCCAGAGATGAAGGGAGACTTTTTCCAAAGAATATATAATTACAGATACTTGCTATTTTGCTTTTAACTTTATTTGAAGCCTGTCTGAAAAGGAGCGGGATCGACACCAGCCTCAGTAAATGAGTGCGGCAGGCACCCCAGCCTCAGTGGTCTGCCAGGCCATCGGTCAGTGTGACCAGTGTGCGCAGCCACCACACATGGACGAGTGGGAGGGTCACTCTGCCTCCCCCTCCAGGGGCTGGCAGGCCTGGGCACGGCTGGGTGTTGCTGGTGGAAACCCAGCGGAGGCTCCTGGTGTGGGTGGGGCCCTGGCTTGCACACCTGTGTCTGCCTTGGTCTTGTGATGGGTGAGGAAGGACGAACGCCCTCGGGCCCCTCTGAGTCTCCCGGCTGGTGGGATCTGACCCTAAGTGCATGTGATGGAACACTGCAGCTGCTATTCTCCTCCTTCCAGATGGTCCCAGAGGAGCAGCGCCTCACGGCCGCCATCGTCCTGGTGGTGTGGGTCTCAGCCCTGGCGTCGTCCCTGATTGACAACATCCCATTCACCGCTACCATGGTGAGTTGCATGTCTCCATGTTGAGGGCTCAGCTTCAGCCTGGACATAGCCTGGGGCTCACCGTCCCTTCCTAAGGCAGCAGAGGATGAAGCCTGCTCCTTTGCTGCACTCACAGGTGTAGAGGACAAAAGTGAGCAGAGCCCGGGACAGCTGGGCGGAGAGTGCCGAGAGCCCAGACTGCAGGCGGGGAGCCGAGGCTCTGCAGCTGCTGTGGAC